>NW_015164725.1:299687-303008 GCF_001447785.1 Gekko japonicus | reverse complement strand
ACATCATTTGGCTTAGAGCCCTCACCCGCTGGACCCCTAATAACGCCCCGAGCCGATTCCCCCTTATATGATGGCTGAAGGACTTTACAGCATCTGAAGCAGAGCCAATTCCCCCCTTTATGGCATCTGAAGGAGTTTACAGTATCTGAAGCAGACCAGCAATACCGACGCATAAGACTAGCACTTTATTATTATATTTGGTTTTAATACCATATTTTAAAGTTGTATTTATTATCCATATGTAATTTGGAATTTTATCTGTTGTTAGCTGCCCTCAGCCAGCCTCGGCCAGGGGGGTGGGATAAAAGTTTAACAAATAAAAATAAATAAATAAATAAATAAATAAATAAAGCCCTCTAAACTCTGTACCCCGTCTGAAGAAGGGAAAGGCTTGACCATCCCTTTTTCTAAACCTGAAACAGACCTGAAGAGGGCCTATTTACCTTATTGGGGGGACTACAGTATCAATGGGGCAAATAGCATACCCTGGGGCAGTTTCAGATTGGGACAATTGTGGGAAAGGACTGAGGCCCTTTCTCCCCACACACCATTGTCCCAATCCAAAACAGGGCTCCACACACTCTCTTGCACCTGGCATCTGACTGTCTTAAACAAAGTCAGGTCAAGGAAACTCAGACATTACCAGTTGCAAATTATGACATGTAGGTTGACCCCTGAGAGATATTTATATTTTCTGTTTCTCCCGCAAGCAGTTCTCTAGCTCTGAGCTCTCTAGCAGTTCAGGTATGTCTAAGTGTGTCATGCAACATAATCCTACACAGGTCTACTCAGAAGCAAGTCCCACTGGGTTCAGTGGTGTTTATTCCCAGGTTAGTGTGTACAGGTTTGCACTCTCAGTTACCTTGTAAAATACCAGAGGTTCAGTAAAGAGTGGGTTTTTCCCCCTTTTCCAGACTACCAGCTCAGATACTACAAGATTTATTACAATGCAAAAGTGAAGCTAATTGGTTCAAAGTTACCGTATATAAACTGTAACCCACTCTGGCCTTTTCCAAAATAATTAATAAAAAGCTTTGCAAGGTCCTAATTAGTTGGCAAAAGACTTGAGCTGTATAGTAAACTGTTATGCTTGGGCATAACCGACCCAGCATTTGGAGAGTTGCCAATAATGCTATTTAGGAAGCCACAGTAAAAAGTAAAGCTGACTAGAACACCTGCTTGGAATTGAAGACAGAGGGGAGGCAGTACACTTTCAAATCAGAATTATCCTGTTCAGTTTGGAAAGACTAGTAAGCCTGAGGTGTGCTGAAAAATTATTGAAAACATTTCAACGTGTGCATTGCTGACATGATAACATTCTGGCTTTCACCTGGGAAGCTGCATCAAAGCTCCCTTGTCCCACAAGAAGTCTTTGAGGGAAGGTAAAGAGCAAAATGCACAAGACTGGGGAATGAATTCTCACTGCCCAGGATAATGAGCCACCACAAGCCCCTCTAAATGAACCCTCTGCTTAAAGGCTGAGGGACCAGGTCTCCAGCCCTACCTAGTGTTAATCAAGAAGTCAGCCCGGCACAGTAGGGCACTTGCAACTTGAGTTCCACAAACAATGACTTTGGTAGCTTTAGCCAAAATATGCCAAGATACAGGGTTTAGATTGAAGCTGTAAAACCCAAACAACACCAGAGAAGTATGATTAAGAAGGTTGATTAAAAGAAATGTGCAGAGCTATACAAATACAGAAGCAGTGCAAAAACAGGGAAGAAAATAATAAAAATAAATAGCTAACCCAGAATACTTAGTCAGGCTTTAGTCCTCTAACCCAGGCGTTACCCAGTCACACTGAAGATACAAAGTCCAGATAGGGGAGGGTGGGATTTGGGGATGGGAAGGACCTCAGCAGGGTATAATGCCACAGAATCCATCCTCCAAAGCAGGTGTTTTCTCTAGGGGAACTGACCTCTGAAGATCTGTAGTGTGATCTTTGTCGTCTGGAGATCAGTTGTAATTCCTGGAGATCTCCAGGCACCCCCTGGGGGTTGGCAACCCCAAGTCAGTGTGACATTCACTTGCCAGAAAGAAAAGCCTTTAGTAAGTTGACTATGCCCAAAAGCCTGAACGAAACTTTGAAAGGCCAAGAAACAGCTAAGTGAGGCCGGTTTCTTGGCAGGCTGTTTATACAAACAGTTCTCCAAATGGAAGCTGAGGGTAAACAGTCCTCTCAACGAAAACTGTGTGAATCGTCCCCAAAGAAAAAGAGATGGAATGGAACAATAAGAGTGAAGGTAAACAATGGGAGCCCCATCACTAAGTAACATTATCCAGTTTGGTTTCCATTTACTACTTAGCAAATCATCTAAAGTTGATCTCCAGACTTCCCTCTCTTCTTATCCTTTTAAAGGATCAGTGAGTTTTGTATTAGAGAGACACTTGATTAAGCACTGGTTTTTGTATTTTCAGATGGTGGCTGCCATTTTTCCTTCTTCCCAGATGTACTAAAGGTACATCCTGATTGCAGCAGTGTCTACCTAGCATATCTTTATATATTCAAATCTGATCGACATACAACACAAGACACAAACAGGAGGCCTTAAGATCAGGGCCTGTCACATCTTTTTTATGTCTTCTCCCCACTTTTTAATTTTTTTGTTACACCCAGCTTGGTGACGAGTTCTGGAGAACTTGAAAGGTTGTGCAGTGTTCATGATGTTCATGATGAGGTAGAACTTCATGATGAAGTTCTACCTCATGGGGTTTTCAAGGCAAGAGATGAGCAGTGGCGGTTTGCTATTGTCTCCATCTGCATGGCAGCTCTGCTCTTCCTTTGTGGTACTGACCTTGCTTAGCTTCTGAGCTCTGTCAAGATCAGGCCAGTCTGGGGTTGGTCAGGTACACTCATAAGAACATAAGAGACGCCAATGTTGGATCAGGCCAAAGGCCCATCCAGTCCAACACTCTTGTGTCACACAGTGGCCAGAAATACCAGGTGCCATCAGGAGGTCCACCAGTGGGGCCAGGACATTAGAAGCCCTCCCACTGTTGACCCCCCCCCAAGCACCAAGAAGACAGAGCATCACTTGCCCCAGAGCCCCTATCTATGCCTTGTGGCTAATAGCCACTGATGGACCTCTGCTTCATATGCTTATCTAATTCCCTTTTGAAGCCGTCCATGCTTGTAGCCGCCACCACCTCCTGTGGCAGTGAATTCCATGTGTTAATCACTCTTTGGGTGAAGAAGTACTTCCTTTTATCCGTTCACTCCTAACCAGGGGTCATTTCGTAGAAAAAGAGCTAGGGGAACTCATTAGCATAACTCATTAGCATATGCCACACACCCTGACATCAGGGGCCCGGCGGTGGACC
>NW_015164725.1:298292-299636 GCF_001447785.1 Gekko japonicus | reverse complement strand
GCCCCCCTGCACCTCACCCGGGGGAACTGCGTTCCCCCGCGTTCCCCCCCGAAATGACCTCTGCTCCTAACAGAAGAGCAATGAAGAGCAAATGCAGCTACCTGCAACCTCTATCTAACTCAGGTTGATTTAATAAATTGGCAGCCCTTGTTTTCTTGGACAAGGAATTGCAACAAGTTTTAGCAGAATACAGTTGCTTGAGATTTGGGGTCATTCATTCACAGGTTTCTGTATGCTCCTTTGGGAATGCTGCATCCTATCAAACCTTGCAGAACAGAAGCAACAACTCCATATTAATTACACAACCAGTTCTTAGGCCCAGTTATCATATTTCAGGTGATAAAGTTATAACAAGGTGATTCTAATACATCTGTTTCAGATACAGATACTGATCTGAGCCTAACTGGCATGAATGGAAAATGACAGGAACATTAGCAATAGCCACATGAAAAACACCCAGCAAGTTGATGTGGAGAGTAGCTATTAACCTTAGTTTTGGTTTGGTTAGCAAATTTACTCTGGCCAGATTCCACCTAGGGCTGCCAGTTGCTAGTACTGATCCTACTGTCACTACTTCTTATTGTAGACAAGTCTTATCCAGAATCCTGTAGAAGCCACGTGTGAGAGACTTCTCTTCAGACACAAGCTTCACCTTGAGGTGCTGCAAAATTTGCAATGAATCTGTTTAGCAGGCATGTGGCTGTGGTGGCGAAGGTTCCTTTCCTTCTGTCTTGAGGATGCTTTTGCATCTGTCTAGTAGTCTGAATTGAATCTCCCCCAGTCATGGATGGTTGAGTCAGTAATGAAATGACAAGGAGGGAAATGATGAAGTTCCACAAAAGGCTATGCAAAAGTCTTTGCAAAAATGAGCATGCAAGAAATAGCATTGACTTTATGGATTTACGACCCTGATTGGTAAGACATTTTAAAACACACAGTGTTTAAAAATAATTGACTGCAGAGTGGCACACAATTATTCTGTGTGTGTGGGGAGACTAGGTCCCATTGGTCTGTGTGAAAACACATGTGTGAAATGCTGCTGGTTGTACTACACTGCACTTTGGATACCCTGGAAAGTGACCAATACAAAGCTGCCAGATGCTCACAAACAGCAGAACTGCTAAATGAACAATCAGCTCCCTGCTCAAGATCAGTGGGCAGAATTTGAGCCAAATTAGCAGGTGTTCAAGCTTCCCAGCTTCAGCCTGACCTGGGTAATTGCTGTCCCTCAGCCCCAGCTTCCCATTTGCAGTGTCATCTAGTCACACCCAGGGGTCGTTTCGTAGAAAAAGAGCTAGGGGAACTCATTAGCATAACTCATTAGCATATGCCACACCCCCTGAC
>NW_015164725.1:294972-298067 GCF_001447785.1 Gekko japonicus | reverse complement strand
GGGGAACTGCGATCCCCCGCGATCCCCCCCCAAAATGACCTCTGGTCACACCTGACTTATGGTGACCCCTTAGTGTTTTTTTTCAAGGCAAGAGACATTCAGAGGTGGTTTGCCATTACCTGCCTCTGTGTAGTGACCCTGGACCTCCTTGGTGGTCTCCCATCCATGTACTAACCAGGGCTGATGATGTTTCGCTTCCGAGATCTGACAAGATCAGACTAGCCTGGGCTATTTGTAAGAACTGATAATGAGGAACCTGCTTTATAGCTGTACTCTCCTGCTCATTCACAACCTCTTTTTTTGTATTTTTAAAAATATATATATTAGAAGACATAATCTAAAAATATTTTTTAAAAGCCAGCTATTGGGAGGGGGGGTGCTGGAAAAGGAGAACTTCCAGACATACTGAACATCTGAAAAAACTCTACACAAAATCTATTTTTAAATCAATTATTTTCTTGAAAAATCAAATGACAACTAGGTCTTATTTTCTGCATCAGTTTCAGACACCTCTGTGAAGGAACATAAAAACCTCAATTATATATATATAAAAATTAAAAGTAATATTTGAAGTTATTTTTCTTTCCGTGAAAGCGGAATTAAACTATTAAAGGACACCTTGTTAAGTAATTATCTAGCAACATCACTGCGCAATTAAATAGCCATCAGTCCCTGCAGCTGAGAAATTTCAGGTAATTATTCAAAGATAATTTAATAGGAGAATTACTGTATTCAAGAAAGCATTAGCTAGTAATCTACCTCAATTAAAGCAGCCAATTAATTTCAGCACCTTGATAATAGTTGCCTTTTGCAGAATCATCCTCCCTCTAGCCGACATACTTGAACGTACATTTTAAAATATTCTTATAAACATGCTAAGCGTAATGCAATTTGCCCCAAAGTCTAGTCCAGCAGTCACTAGGGACCTGCAAAGAAAATATTTTGAAGAACGCAAGCTGACATTTGTACTTATGCACTGTAGAATTTTGAACTAATGAGTTCCATAAAATAATAGTAATATACATGAATTGGATGGATTATGCACCCCAGGGTTTATTGGGCCATCTCTCCTTAAATAGCTTCCTTCTTCTAATAATATCTTACAATCTTATGAAAAGCAGGAGAAATGGCCAATAACTCAGACATCAAGCACTATTGCTTATATATTTGTAAGTCATGGATGTAAAGTGAAAGAGTGGTATGCCCACTATGTAATTTAATTGGAATGGGGAAGATCCCACACACAATTGCTTTCTAGTAAACCCTGCCATATTCCCTGGAAATATCTGATCTGGTTCAAACATATTTTGGGGATGCTCATGAAAGTAATAGAAGCAACAGAAAATCGCCCCTTTTCTTCCAGGAACTGGAACTATGCCCCTTCATCAGCAATTCATGCCTTCCTAGTTCACAGCAGGACAGTGGAGATCCTGTGTGAGTTTTCTGCTCTAACAGTCATGAGAGTATGGAATAGCCAAACTCCAGACTGGGTCTGGAGATCTCCTGGGATTGCAACTGATCTGCAGACTACAGAGATCAGTTTCCCTCAAGAAAATAGCTGGCAGAAGGGTGGATTCTATGGCATTATACCCTAGCAAGTAGATTTGCTGGCATCCCATTCCTTTGCCTGCAGGTGCCTTAGGCAAGAGCAAGAGAAAAGGGGGACGGAGAATGCATCAGTGCTGTGCCAGCATGGTAACCTCACTTCTGGTAAAAACTGAAAATGATGTCATGGACACTCCAGGATTTACAAAACCCTATAGTAAAAGTATATGGTTTTACCATAGAGTTTTTGTAAATCCTAGAGCATCTAATGACATCCCCCCACCAATTTCTCTCAGGGGTTCCCAGCTGTGGCCTGGCAGTCCTATACCTGGCTGAGGTCCCTTCCCTCTCCAAACTCTATCTACCTTCCCTAAGCACCATTCCCAAATCTCCAGTAATTTTCCAACCCAGAGCTGGGAACTCTCTGACAGTGCATCTCTTGCAAAACCAGTCATTTTCAGAAGACTGTCTGATTGATCATTAAAAGTGCCTCCTGGAATATTCTGGATTCCAGGAACTCCACCCAAGATGCCCAAAAGTTTACCTAAAACATTACCAAAAATCAATTTTAACCAATTACGTAAAAGTTGAACTTCAGTAAATTTGTTATGTTCAAGGCTCCTTATTTGGAGGCCTGAAACTGTATCTTACTTAGGATGTAAGTAAATCCAGCTCTAGCTTAGTTCCTTTGGGATGTTCTGGATTCTGAGTTCAGATTCCATCAATCCCTGCAGTTACGCCACAGACAAATTCCTAGAATTAGGATTTGATTGTGTGGAGAGGGGAAAAAAGCTAGCACCTGCAGTTAGGATCAGACCAAGAGACTAGCACTGCAACCCTAAACAAAGTCAACATCCTTCTAAACCCATTAACTCTGTTTAGCATGGCACTGTACATCACACAATCTCAGAGGCAAAGCGTCCTGGAGCACAACACTTGGGATCGCACAAGTCTGCATGCAGTTTGAGATCTGTGCACCTTCCAGCATCCTGTGTAATTCTGCAAGGACTCATTTCTTAATTTCACCTCATCTCTTAGGGCACATCTCTTAGATCTCATGTTCAAATACAGCTTTGTTGGTAGCCCTCAACATATTGATTGGTTGAACATTTGGACTGCTTGTGCAATTAACCCAGGCCTGAATTCAGTATAACGGAATGCCATCCAATGGTGTTAAATCCCCATCCCTCAATTTTATTTATAAGTATCTGGTATCAAAGGGAAACATCTAAATGCAAACTGGATCTTAGAAAGCTGTTTGCACTATAAAATTACACAATCAGAAGAAGTCATTGGTTGGCGGTCGCATCTTCGGGGAGCTCCCGAAGTCGATTCGCCCACGTGCGGCCAAGGGGGGGGATCCGCACAAGCAGAGACCCTAAGGAACCTCAGGCAGAGGTTCCGATCCGGGGCGCACAGGGGATGTGCCTCTTTCCCGATCGGATGGTCGGAAATTGAGGCTCGCCCCATGCCCCAATGGCCCTAGCTGCGGCAGTGCCCCGCAAGGGGACTAGCAGAGCCACCGGTCGTCACCGGGTGATCAAGCGGAC
>NW_015164725.1:277549-292151 GCF_001447785.1 Gekko japonicus | reverse complement strand
TCAGGCCCCACTGGGTGAAAACAGAAGCCGCCCACGATCCCCGGCGGCGCCAGTGGTGCGGCCCCGGGCCAAGAAGACTGCCGTCGGCCCACCGCTGACCACACCCCAGATGCCCGAGGAGCATATAAACGAGGGTGGGACCGGATGGGGGAGGAGGGAGACGGGGAAGATGGGCGGCGCTGGCAGGACAGCGTGGGGGATAAAAAGAGGGGCTCTCCCGGCACCAGCGCCCAGGGGCGCCGGTGGCACGGCCCCAGGCCGAGAAGACCACCGCCGGCCCACCACTGACCACACCCCAGACGCCCAAGGAGCATCCGAGCATATAAACGAGGGTGGGGCCGGATGGGGGAGGAGGGAGATGGGGAAGATGGGCGGTGCTGGCAGGACAGTGTGGGGGATAAAAAGAGGGGCTCTTTGAGAGGCGACACTATGCAAGACGGCTAGAGAGAGAGCAAAGTGGCGAGTGATCTCCAGCCCACGGGGCAGAGGGACCTGAGGGGTGCTGCTAACCCCATTCCCTGACGTTCTGAGGTCCTATCGTGGCTCCCTTTTGTGACTCCACCCCGACTGCCAGCGCTACCCAGCCAGATGCCACGGCTACCGGTGGAAACCCCCCCCCCAGCACCCAGGAGAGGCTCATCACAGGGCGCTTCCCAGATGTTGTTGTCTGATTGCACCCTTTAAATCTGCCTGGCATTTGCACCTATGTTGGGTCTAATTGTGCATATGATCGCAGTCTCATTCTCTTTCACAAATAGGGTTTACTTTCCACTGCCACCAGCAGGCCATTATCAACTTGCAGTATGATGGCTGAGGTCAGACTCTGTAGTCAGATTCTAAATCCCATCCTTAATCCAGCCAATGTGGAGGCAGCTAGTGATTTATTTATGATACCAGGTTTCTCTTTACTCAGCTTCGCCCTGATTTCCCTGGCCATCAGGAAATTGTGCAAACTGGACCTGTACAAGAGGGTTGTTCATAGTCTGGCATTTTATTCAGGTCCCATGTTTATTGTTGTATGGTTTTATTCTTGCTTAGGTGCATGAATTGTTGAGATTGAAAAACACTCATCATGCAAATGGGTTGGTTTGAATCACAGCCAGTGTAGCTCTGAAGTAAGTAATCAATATATCTAATTCTTACCATAGTCACATTGTGGATACTTAAATCCAGAGGGAGCCATGAATAGACATGGCATATCTTTCTACAAGCCTGAACAAAGCTCCAGGTTTGTGGAGAAATCTGAAATCTTTAAAAAACCACACATTGGGGTTAAATCTCCCGCCCAAAAGATAGAAATAGCACCTGCAGCTTTAAGTATCAAATTCTGTCAGTGGTCATTGCTAGGCAACTGCAACAGTATTGCCAGCCTTCAAGGCTTGGTTTCCTGTCAGTAAAAGCATGGGGAGGGGCCTTTTCCAGGGCTGTTTTGGCTTTTGAGGAAGGACCCACTGGGGACAGTTCTAGCAGCAACCAGTGAGCTTCTTGATGCCAACTTACATGGATCACTGAGGCCCAGCTGCTTGCCTATTCAACAGCAGCCATCTCATGACTCCACAACAGCCAGTGCAGTGTAGTGGTTACAAGTTCCAGATTAGGATCTGGAAGAACCCAATGGTTCAAATCCCTTTATTATGTTATACCTGTGTATTGGTAGTCATTCCTAACAATGTCCTTGTTCCTGTCTGAACCATCGCTTTGAAATAAACCTTGCTTTGAATCAAACGTGGAGTTATTTCGAATGCCTGGGGATCCAACAATGGGGAGGGCAGATAATAGGCAAGTAGGCTGGTGATTGGGAAGGAGAGGGAAGCAGGGAAAGGTGAGGATATGGGGGCTGCCAAGAGGAAATAGTATGGAGAGGGGGATACAGAGTAAAATGAGGTACCCCCCTCAAATTCTTGCAAGTTCCTCACCATGCAACTGGGCCTAGCCTGGCAACTGGCACCATGCAACTGGACATGGCCTGGTGACTGGCATCATGCAGCTGGGCCCAGCCCAGCAACTGGCACTGTGCAACCCTGACAGAGAATTCCTAGGGAGAGGCTGCCAGCAGGCAGGGAGAAAGGAAAGCTGAAGACAAGGGAGCAGATAAAGCTAGGTTGGTTGGTGGGTTGGAAAAAGCAGAAAAAGGGAAGAGGTTATGGGGGCTTTCAAGAAAGAGAAAGAAGAAATGTTGGAGGAGGGGAAGTGAGATGCCCCCTTCAAGTCCTTGCAGGTCCCCCATTTGAATGTTTCTGATTTTGTGACGTGATCAGCCTGACTGACTGAGCATGGGTTGAATCCAAATAGTCCCATAGAAGCATTTGACATTGTGCCGGGTATGGCAACTAATACTCCTATGATGGAAAACAACCATGAATTCTTCAATGTATGCACAGAAGCATTCAGGACTTCAGTGCAGGTTACCTTGGGTATGATCAGATGTTTCCTGTCCACTTGGATGGCTCCACAGGAATGATGTGATGTAAGGTGCCCCATCTACAGAGACAATGGACTACACATAAATCTCTACCCACTGGCATGTCTTGCTGATTTCATGAAGGCACGCCAGTGTTTAGAAGCATTTGCAATGACTTAGTGCACCAGCATGGCATGAAGACTAACTGGAACAGATTCTAATATTTCCAACCCACAATCTTCCCTATGCAGAATCCCAAAATAGATGTGGAAATGACTGATTTCCTGCAGGTTTGCAACAATTATATCATCAGAATTACTATATGGAAGAAAGATGCATATTAAATTGAACATCGCCAGACTGCTTATGTCTGAGTAATATATTCTAGGGGGGGGGAGAAAAAACTAAACAAAAAGATTTACACAAAGACATATCTTTGTGCCAGTGAGAAAAGGTTTAGAAGAAGAAGAGTTGGTTTTTATACCCCACTTTTCTCTACCCAGAGGAGTGTCAAAGTGGCTTACAATTGTCTTTCCTTCCTCTCCGCACAACAGACACCTTGTGAGAGAGCTCTGAGAGAACTGGCACTGGCCCACAGTCACCCAGCAGGCCTCATGTGGAGGAGCAGGGAATCAAACCCAGTTCTCCAGATTAGAGTCTGTGTCATTCTTAACTACTACCACCATGCTGGTTTAAATGGTGCTCCTGAGTTACACATGCAGATCCACTGAATTCTACAAAACAAAATATGATTTTGCACCATGGTTGTTAAGAGAAATGAATAATGTATACTAATATGCTTTGTAATGGGCATGAATCTCACACTGGATTAAACAAAGACAATGCTCAAGCATGTGGTGGTTGTCCAACTCCAGACCTTCTTGGAGGAGATGGATTGTGTAAACCAATTTCAATCCACGTTCAGACCTGGCTTTAGAACTGAAGATACCTTGGTCACCATGATGGATACATTTTGCTAGGAGACAGATGGGGGAGTAAGACGCTGCTGGGAGTCCTGGACCTCTAAATGGTATTCAATACTATAAAAGCAAGCTATTCTTCTGGATTAAATTCCAGTGACTCTCATTTTATTTTGCCACCCATTTGGAAGATGGTGCTGGGGGGAAACTGCTTGGGTCTTCGGCAACTATGCTGTAGGGTTCCACATGTCCCCCCATTCTGCTCAACATCTACACAGAACTGCTGGAAAAGTTTCTTTGCTCAGTTTTGGTTGATTAATTAGTTATTGCTTTCCCTTGATAAACATAATTTGGCCACAGTTGTTCTTTTTTATTTATTTAAAATATCTATTAGCTGCCTTTTCCCCACGGAGCTCAAGGAGGCTTACAATATCAATAAAATACATAAAACATTAAAGAACTTAAACCCAAATTCTAAAATCACAATTTAGGACAGTTTTAATCAAATGCAGTCTCAAATAAAACAGCCTGCCTCCCATAGACCAGAAGTGAGGAGGCCAGGAGCACCTCCCTGGGGAGGCTGTTCTGTATTCGTGGGGCTGCCACTGAAAAAGCCCTCTCTCACGTATCCACCTAACGAGCATCTTTAATTGACGGGACAGTCAGGAGGGACTCTCCCTGTGATCTCAATTCCCGGGCAGGTGCATATGGGAGAAGATGGTCCTTCCGATACCTTGGGCCCAACACCAAGGTCCCAACACCCAACACTCTGAATTGGGCTCAGGAGCAGATCAGTAGCCAGTGTAATTGCTGTAATACCAGGGACCCCTATAGGGACAGAACCTGCAATTGTCTCTCTACTGAACCTGATTCAGTTGCTCATATCCTTCTACGTTGTCCTCAATATTCTACTATGCGTAGCTATCTGATTAATCCCCACTTACCTACCACAAGGAACCCGACTGACAATGATCTTAAAATTTAATTGTCTGATAAGTCCCCGGCAATTACTTTGCCTGCTGCCGAATTCTTAGCCTATGTTTGGAAGCTTAGGGTAGGGGCGTACAAGCCTTAACCCCCTTGTATTTTTTAGAATTGCTATATTCTCATCTGAGTCTATTATTTCCGAGAAGTTTATAAAAACGATTCCTTGTTGGTGCAGCATGGTGTAAATTGTTATAATCTATTACTTCGTGCTATTTATTTTCTATTTATTTCATTGTTCTCTTTGCTGCTGTGTTATGCCAATAAAGGTCTATGTATGTATGTAATACCAGGGGTCACATGCTTCCGATAGCTGGCCCCAATCAGGAGTCTAACCACTGTGTTCTGCATAGCAGCCCCTCCGAACTCTCTTCAAGGATAGCCCCAAGAAGAGTATGTTACAATAGTCCAGACTAGATGTAACTAGGGTCTGGGTCATTGTGGCTAGATCTGACTGACCCAAGAACAGATGCAGCTGATGCACCAGCCAAAGCTGGGCAAAAGCGCTCCAGACCACCACAGCCACTTGGTTTTCTAAGTTGATTTCTGTGTCAAGCAGCACTCACAAGCTGTGAACCTGGCTTTTCAAGAACAGTACAGACCATCTAAGATAAGAGAGATCTCAAGTTCCTGGTCTGCCTTCCTACCCATAAAGAGTTGAAAACAAATCAGCCAGTATCATAATGCCCCTGTATAAATTAATGGTGCAACCTCATTTGGAGCACGGGGGCCCGGGCCACACGGACTGGAAAACACGGGGGGGGGAGGCGTGGCTATTTGCGGCACTGCAATTAGCCACGCGACAATGCGATCAGACACGTCGGTGGTGACCCACAGTTCCGGCCCTCGGCATGCGCACTGCAACAAAGACGGCTGAAGGGAAAAGCCGGGCTGGTGCAATCACACCAAGGGAGTCCGGAGGCAGCTCGTGGCAAACCGTTTGCTACTACCTTCCAGGAGGTTTTTTTTATTGCGCATTTTCAGCGGCATGCCACGGGTTGGCCACAGGTGCACTCCACTTGCCAGATGTTGTGGTGTGATCGCGCCCGGAAAATCTGCCATCCAATTCGCCATGTGAACAGGGCCTGTGTACAGTTCTGGTCACCACACCTCGAAAAGGATATTATAGCATTAGAAAAAGTGCAGAAAAGGGCAACTAGAATGATAAAAGGGTTGGGACACTTTCCCTATGAAGAAAGGTTAAAACGCTTGGGGCTCTTTAGCTTGGAGAAATGATGGCTGAGGGGTAACATGTTTATAAGATTATGCATGGGATAGAGCAGGTAGAGAAAGAAGTACTTTTCTCCCCTTCTCACAATACAAGAACTCGTGGGCACTCCATGAAACTGCAGAGCGGTCGGGTTAGAACAGATAAAAGGAAGTACTTCTTCACCCAAAGAGTGATTAATACATGGAATTAACTGCCACAGGAAGTGGTGGGTGCTACAAGCATGGACGGCTTCAAAAGGGAATTAGATAAGCATATGGAGCAGAGGTTCATCAGTGGGTATCAGCCACAAGGTATAGATAGGAACTCTCGAGCAAGTGATGCTCTGTATTCTTGGTCCTTGGGTGGGGCAACAGTGGGAGGGCTTCTAGTATCTTGGCCTCACTGCTAGACCTCCTGATGGCACCTGGTATTTTTGGCCACTGTGTGACAGAGTGTTGGACTGGATGGGCCATTGGCCCGATCCACCATTGGCTTCTCTTATGTTCTTGCCCATAAAACCCATAAAATATCATCTTGACAAGGGTTGCTTGTAGTCTTCTTATCCATTTTTGATTTATTTGAGTAGCAGCTAGATGTTCCAGTGACTTGGCTTTTGCTGGATTATTTCCATGCATATACCCTCTCCACCAGAATAAATAACAAGGGCCAGTAGGACCCACTCGTGCCAAATTAAATGTAACCCTGAAAAATATGTCTCAAATGTGTACAAAGTCTGCATGTGTTTGAATTGCTCCCTTCCCCACCTATTAGGGCCTTCCAACAGGGTTTTGTTCCCTGTTACCCGTCTCCAGAAAGACTATTGCATGGCCTTTTCAGTCATGTCCCCAAGGTTTTGGGTTATTGAATTAGTTTATTTTATTGGGGCTTCTGGTAAGATGTTCGAACAGTAAGACTGAGAGGGAAATAAATGTTTTAAATAAACAAGTTATAAATGTCCAAGTTTTAAAACATCTTCCTCCCTTACTGAATTGCTACATCAGACTATGAAAAATAGAATAGAGGGAGGAGGAGGAGAGAATTTATCTAGCATGTTCAATGCATACACAATTATTGAATGAATATAATTTAATCTGAAACCCTAATCATAGGAAAGACACTTTTTGTCTATGATTAGATAGCAATCATCTGAATACCACCATCACCAAAAAGGGTCAATGTCTTAAAAGAAACCACATGAATGTTGCAGGCCATTTCTTACATATTATCATTTGGAAGGTGTTTGGACGGCTCAGGTACATGAAATAGAAAAACAGGCCCATGAAAAAAATGCTTTGCTAGGTTATTGTGACAATAAGAGTATGTGTGTGTGTGTTGGGGGGGGGGTTTCTCTGTAGGTTTGTGTGTGAGTGTGCATGTATGTTTAAATCTAATCCTGGCACCAGTAGGCTACAACTTTGCATGTCCCCAGGATACTAAAATAATACTCTTTATAGAACAGCAGGTGGACTATTTTAGGCTTCAGCTTTCTAATTCTAACAAGGTTTTTTATTTTTTTTAAAGGAATTAAAGATGCTAATCACAATCTGAAATTGCGCATTGCTGAGTAGTAAAAATATGAGACCACAAACTGACATGACAGCAAAGCATTGTGTTGCTAGGAATGAGACATAAATAGGTGGGAAACTCAAGATGTGAGGTCTGGCTGGGCTTGATGTATCACAAAGGTCAACATAATTGGCCACATACAGCAGAATCAGCCCTCACCTTCTCCCTTCAGCAGCTTGGCCACAGGGGAAGCCCTGTCATCCGACAGAGCTAAGTGATGCCCTGAAGCAGGAAAGGTGGGGGGCTTCGAAATATTAGATGTAAAAATTAAGAAACTCTGAAGGTGCCATCAAATTTAGCCTTTATGATGCAGTGTAACCAGCTGGGCTGCTGGGGCTGCAATCCACCACCTACTTACTCTGGAGGAGTCCTATTGACTTTGTTATGGACTGTAACAGGGAGGGGAAGGAGGCCCTGGATTTTGCTTTTTAATAAGAAAGAACAGAACAGAGGCATGTTTATTACAAGTATTAAATATTATAAATGTTTTACTAGATAATACTTATTGCATTAAGCACACCAGACTTTCAGTCAGTACTGGGTTTTTTTAAAAAAAACGGGGATATTTAACTGTAGTAATATATTAATTTGATAAGGCTTTAATAATAATATATGGAAATTGTTTGACTATTTTTATGGGGGACTGGATGAAGGCTACAATCTCCCTTGAGTTGGAAAGACACAAATTTAATAAAGCTAAAACAAAAACTAAATTAGACGTTAGCTTGATGAAGCGTTCTGCGGAACTGAAATACTTGGACACACTGTTTTGTGATAATATCTGGGTGGTGCTAATTTTTATAACTTCTGTTTTTAGTTCATATGTGGTACCTTAAAACAGTGTCCTTCAGCTTTTTGTTACCTACTTTTAACCCCCAACCTGCAATATGGGAACAACTTCTAATTGTTGGAATTTTACATTCCTTTACACTTAAAAACACACACAAAAAAACTCTATCCATTTTTAATCTCCCAGCTTTGGTTCTTCATAGTGTTTTCCATCTCTCTGTGTTCATCTTTATTCATTTACTTATTACAGGGCTCTTTTTGCAGAAAAAAAGCCCAGCAGGAACTCATTAGCATAATAGGCCACACCCAACAGCAGGAACTCATTAGTATATTAGGCCACACCCCTGACAGCACAGCTCATTAGCACATTAGGTCGCACCCCCATGTTTCCAGAAGTGTGGTCATCCAGCCACACCCACCTTTGCTTGTTATTCTGTTTACCTTGTTTGCTGTCAAAACCCAGGGCTTTTTTGTAGCAGGAACTCCTTTGCATGTTAGGCCACACACCCCTAATGTAGCCAATCCTAATGAGTTTCTGCTGTTGGGTGTGGCCTATTATGCTAATGAGTTCCTGCTGGGCGTGGCCAACTTGGGAGCCAGCCGGAACTCCGTTCCAGTGCGTTCCTGCCCAAAAATAGCCCTGCTTATTTAAAATATGTAACCTGCTTTTCTCCCCTCTTCTCCCCCCCCCCCGGCCAGACTTAGCCATGACATTGCTAGTGTGACTCACCCTGAGGTCACAGCAGTAGGGTTGCCAGCCTCCAGAAGATAGAGATCAGCTCCCCCTGGAGAAAATGGCAGCTTTGGAGGGTGGACTCTATGGCATCACATCGCCACTGAGCTCCCTGCCCACCCCAAAGCCCACCCTCCCCAGGATCCGCACCAAAGTCTCCAGGAATTTTCCAGCCTGGAATAGACAGCTCTACAGGGACCCAGCCATCAAGACGGGGGAGAATGAGGCACAACACATAGGTTTGAATGAAAGCCACAACTTTATTCCTCTGCAACTTCCAGCACTATTTATGGCATTTTAGCTGGTGCAGGGAGAAAAGGTGTCAGTCAAGTTGAGGGAATATGGGGAGACGAGACTGATTTTAGAGGGGGGAGCCCCGCATGTGCATGTTCTCTTCACTAACACCAGCTATCTAGGGGCACAGCTGTTGCAGTAATAGCAGCCTCGTTCTAGCCTAGGGTTGCTAAGTCCTTCTTGGCAACTGCCAGGGAATGGGGGGGGGGAGGCTTACTGGGAGCAGAAGGGAGGCCCAGCCAACATGCAGCAATGAGCCTACATCACTGCCCATGTGACCCAGAAGTGACGTCATCACACCAGGAATGATGCTCTGGTATTTGGGCAAAACGTCTATGGTAAATTTCGCTTCTATCCTGGAGGTTTTGCCCAAATACCAGAGCATCGCCCTGGCATCCCCGACGTGATGACTTCACTTCTGGTTCACATAGGCCGTGATGTAGACACCTCACTGTACGTTGGTTGGGCCTCCCTCTTTTTTGGGGTAAGTTTATTTATTTAATTAATTAATTTTCGACTTATATGCCGCTGTGACCCTGGAGGGTCTCTGAGCGGTTTACACAGCTATTTATCCCTAACTAGGGCCACATTATTTGTATGGGGGGTGATAGCCTACCAGCACCCTGGCCGCGGGCTCAGTTGTTATTCAGTTCCTGGCTCGGCTTGTTGTTCAGTCCCTGGCAGATCTTTGGTACTTCACTTCCTGGCGCCTGGAGCAGGTCTTAAACCGCGGCTCCTTCTGGTGGGCTTCACCCGGTGCTCAGCAACGCGCCAGCTGCAGCTCTGGTTCCGTCCCGCAAGCTCCACTGCACCGCGTCGCCACGCCACCGCGCACACCCTGGCCACGGTGGGTCTCGAACAGCCGTAATGTCTGTTCATTGTTGTTATAGCAGGCGTTTAACTGCCTGCGCAACCGCTCCCTTAATAAGTTCCCCTAGCTGGCCAGCTGATTGGCGGTGGGGCAGTGGGGCCTGGCAGTGGGGGACCTCCAAGTCCACTGGGGGGGTCTGGCAAGTGGCAACCCTACTCCAGGCCCTTTATGGGGACTTCCTTTGTGGAACAGCTGAGGAGCCCTCTCTTAACTGCCCTTAGATTGCTGTCCTTACCCGAATCCTAACACTATCCCAGATGTGAAAAGATGAACCCAAACTCTCTAAAGAACATGATAGGCTATTAAGCTGGGACTTGTGCCCGTCTTCCAGAACTATAGATTGTTTCAGCTGGGTAGCCATGTTGGTCTGCAGTTAGGGTTGCCAAATGTTACCTACCTTGCCGGCGGGGGACTCCAGCGTGGCTCCCAGTGCGCACCATAGAGTTTTCCCTTGTATGGCTGTGGCCCCGCCCCCAGCGTGCCCGGCATCATGATGTCACTTCCCTGTGACGTGCACGCTGGGGTGGGGTTCCCCCCGGGGCCCGGTTCCCCAGCGTCGGGGAACGGGCCTCTGGGGCGGGGGGATTTCCGCCCCCCGGGGGGATTTGGCAGCCCTATCTGCAGTAGAAGAGCAAGATTCGAGTCTAGTAGCACCTTAGAGACCAACAAGATATCCAGGGTATCAGCTTTCCAGAATCAAAGCTCCCTTTGAGAGGAAGGGAGCTTTGACTCTCAAAAGCGTATTGCTTGGAAATCTTGTTGGTCTTTAAGGTACTACTGGACTTAAGGGATGGACTACAAAGGATAGGGTTTTTAAACATTCAATTACTTATTCGGTCTTGCAATAATGAGCCATGTTTCCCCCTTTTTTTGCTCTTCCTGGTAGGTGAAGCTCTTCTAAAGAAAAGTAGTTGTGGGAGTAGAATGTGAAACAGGCCAGAATCCCTCAAGTTTCTATGAGTGTGATGCTAGAGCTACACCTGTCTGAGCCCCTTGACTTCAATGTAAGAATGTAAGTCTGCTTAGGTTAGACTGCCAGTGCAATCCTAGGAAGAGTTGCACCCTTCTAAGCCTATTGATGTAAATGGGCTTAGAAGGGTTGTGACTCTGTTTAGGATGGCACTGGGAATCAGAAACCTCTCATGCATTTTGTGGTAACTCTGCACAAGGATGAGGACCGGAAACTTGATTTTGTTTAAAATAAGAACTCAGCTGCACAGTAATGCATCAGAAACATGATTCTGTGCTTTGTAACAATGCAGATTTCTCAGGTCTCCAAATATGCTGAGGAAACATATTAAGAAAGAGAAATGGTGTGTGTCAGGGGGGGGGAGAGACTTCAAGGGCTTGTAAAGGAAGCAGAATCCCCATCTCGTTTTACACCATCTCAGAAAATAATAAATCTCATTTTTAAATTAATGTGCAAACTCCCCCCCACCTCAGCACGTTTTCATATTCTTTTTAATCAGGATCAGGGCTTTTTTTGCTTCTTTTTTTTTTTTGAAAGCTAAGAGAAATACAAATGCAAGAGACAAAAAAGTACTTTGCCCTGCAGGAATACAAAAATTGTGAAAGCCCAGGCAGCACTACAGAGGAGCAGTGCCATTCACTCACAAAGAATTTTGTGCATGTAGATGGCTGATTAATTGTTGGCCTGCCTAGACGAAGCTGCAACGAGCCAGATACTGTCAGCATGCCATCTGTTACCATGGAAATGCACAATGTTCCTGTTTCCGACAGGCCCTTGAATACTGGATAGACTGTGCCATATGTAAATAAGGCAAATTAGTTTTCCTATATCTTCCAGACAAGGTTAGACTAAAAGAAAATAGATCTGTTTTAAACATACTCTACCCTCCAAGGGGCTACGAACCTGGCGACCCTTGTTTCTTTCTTATAAAAAAAAGTATAGATTATTGCTAATCCTGAAAGACAAAATTAATTCTTAGCAACCATCGAGGCTTACGAAACCTAATATTAAGAAGAGGGGCACAGTGTGTTCCTTCAGTATAGCGATTACCATGGTCATCTGTTTAATCGGGTGGTCGTTTTCTTAATGGCTCTTCTACCGTGGGGGTATTGAACATCAACCAGGAAACATCAAGTCAGTACTTTGGACTATGGTGGAAATATTACTGTATAAGTGGTAAACAACTAAAGGCCTATGGATGAGAAAAATTTAGTCCTTTTGTAACCCACCAACCATGGCTATCCTACCCAGTTACCTCCCTGTCGATTTGTCTACTCTGCCTGTATTTGCTTATTTCATCCCTATCTTCTTCATCTGTTAGGGTTGCCAGCCTCCAGGTGGGGTCTGGATATCTCCCAAAATTACAAGTGATCTCCAGACTACAGAGATCAGTTCCCCTGGAAAAAAAAGGCTGCTGTGGAAGATGGATTCTATGGCATTATACCCTGCTGAGATTCCTCCTATCACCAAACCCTGCCCTCCACAAGCTCCACCACCAAAGCTCCAGGAGTTTCTCAATCCAAAGTTGACAACCCTACCCACAGAGAAGGAGTAGACACGTATTTTAATTTTTACTGTTGCTGCCAGCCATAATGGGAGGGAAGCATGAAGACCTGGAAACTGGATAGAAAGTGGGCAGGTGGAAACTAGCAAAAGTAGGGAGTCATGCAGGCAAAGATCAGGACAAGACTGAAGCTGACTTGGTTCTAACCACATACTCCTTCAGTTTATCCTCTGATTTCTGCACTCATTTTTGTGCCTTTAGTTTTCACTTTCTTTTTTCTTTTTGTTTCCTAGTTCTCCCCTCCCCCAGTTCTTCTGACACCACTTTTACCCTGCTTTTTTAGGAAGCTGATTTTGACTCATCTTTTTCCTTGTGTGTAATGTTTCTGTCAGTTTTATTTGTCCCATCCACTTCACCTACCTCCAACCACCTTTTCTAGTGATTGGACTGTTGCCATCATCAAACCACTTCCTCTCCTCCCCCACCTGTTCTGAAGAGAATGTTTTCATTTTTGATTTTTTTAAAATGGCACCAAAATATCAATAGCGAGACCAGGGCTATTTTTGGGCAGGAACACACAAGAACGGAGTGCTAGCTTCATTGTTGGCCACGCCCACTACAGCAAAACCTCTGCATGTGTGGCTACAGAGGGAAGGCCTGGAGAGTGACCCCCTCCTGGTGACCCCTCCTGGTGGTCCAAGGGCCAGCTTGCCTGGGCTCCCCGCAGCCATGGGGCACCCAGGCAAGCCAAGGGAAGGCCCGGGGGGTGGCCTAATATGCGAATGCACTGCAGTGCCAGGGGTGTGGCCTGATATGCTAATGAGTTTCTGCTGTTGGGTGTGGCCTATTATGCTAATGAGTTCCTGCTGGGCTTTTTCTACAATAATAATAGGTCAAGTGGGTTCTCTGAATTCCCAGCTTTCATTTTTTTTAAAAAAAGTAAATCTCTATCCCCTTTCCTTGTAGAGATATGTTTTCCCCCTTATAGCTCACTTTAAAAAAATGAAAGCTGAGAAATCAGAGAACCGAGACTGAAGAGACAAAGTACTGGCATTCAAATTTGAGTGATACATGCAATTTTATCTGCAAAATGCCTTGCAAACAGGTCATAGTAGGCCACCAAAATATCTGAGCTTACATCATCAAGGTTCTTGTGGAAGGAGCCCCGTCACAACTCAGAAAAGCTCCACTGGACACCTCTCCGGACACAAAATGGTGATACGGTAAATAAGAATTCTTTGCCAACACCATCATTGGAGGAGACATGAAAATGGGTTGTATCATGTTTTCAGACACATTTGTTCTGAGTTTTCCATAGCTAGTGCTCAAGCCATTTCATTATTTTCACTTCTTCAATAAATCAAGGATCAGAATGAGGTTTATGGGAACAAAAGTTGTGTATAGGAGCAAACCCAGGCCATTTTCATATTCCACAAATTGAGTAGGGTTTCAGTGAGAGTGCCAGCCATGGGAGCAGAAAATTCCATGAGGGCCATGAGAAATTAATCCAGATCCATCAGCTTCTAGATGCACACTATCTCTACTGAGCCCCTTAAAATGTACAATGTAACTATCTGCCCATAGAAAAGGAGAGGCTGAAACTTTCTCCTCTGTCAAGTCACCTTGCATTTGATCAGTACCGAAGATAAAACGGAGGTTATCACCTGGCGTTGTGCAGGTACCAATTCATTTGGACAGTCCTATGATACAGCAACCATAACAGTCAGTGGGACACCAGATTTCATAGATTATAGGTGTTTTAGTTTGGACTGAACGACACTGACTCACTTATATATTGCCATAATTGTCAGCGTAACAATAACCAATAGAGATATCATAATAAGCGACTGTCATTACTTGCCCAACCCTCCTTCCTGTTAATTGTCCATCTTTCCCACCAGTCTACCAACTTTTGCAGAGATTGTATGGTACATATACCCTATGAATCCACAAGGGTTAAGCTGACACTAAATATAATACAGGTAAAAAATTTATTCAAGTGTACACATTTTTTAAAAACTTAGACCCATTAAAAATATTCACATTCAGACATTAAAAACTTCTCAACACTCATACATAGATGGGTTAGTGCTGTGCAACTGAACCCAGAGGTCATTTCGGGGGGATCGCGGGGGATCGCAGTTCCCCCGGGTGAGGTACGGGGGGTGGGGCACATGACAAAGCCCCGCCCTCTGCTTCCGGCCGCCCCGCTTCCGGCCCTCATTCAGCCAGGAGGAGGCAGGAGAAGAGGGAGGGTAAGTTGCTTCCTCCCTGCCTCTCCCCACCCCTGCCTGCCTGGGGCCAGGGAGGGCCTTCGCGGGGCTTCCTTGCACTCCCGCCGGCCTTGCAGGTCCACTGCC
>NW_015164725.1:273602-276974 GCF_001447785.1 Gekko japonicus | reverse complement strand
TATCTCTCTTGATTGACATGTACAGTTAATTGGTGATTGCATCACCCCAGTAATAGTATATATGGTGGCCAGTATAGTAGCTTATACCAGAATTTTACAGGATGGAGTGACATACATTCAACTCGCGCAAGTCTATGCTACCAGGTTAGTAGGCCAATAATTTTTTTTAAAAAATAATAATTTCTCTTTGGAAATATATAAATTTATGTAATTATTTCATTCCCTTTCATATTTAGAATTATTGGTGGACTATAATTGGCTTTACCTGAGGCCTATCTTATATAACAACAGTAAACATATAAATATATAAGGTAATTTTTATTCTTCCTATAGTATTTTTCAATTAGTAGAAATATATATACACGGGAAACTTTTTGGGCAAGCTAATCAAGAGGGCTGTGGCAATTCAGTTACAGAGCTTTTTGGATGACACTTCCATTTTAGATCCCTTCCAGTCTAGTTTTTGCCCAGGCCACAGGACGGAGATGACACTGATCACCTTCACGGATGACGTCTGGAGGCATCTGGTTCGGGGCGGATCAGCAGTGCTGTTGCTGTTGGACTTGTTGGCAGTGGTCCACATGGTTGACCATCAGCTACTGATCCACTGCCTCACCGACACTGGAGTCCAGGGTCTTGCCTTGCAATGGCTTGCCTCCTTCCTCCAAGGTCAGGGACAAAGGGTGGCATGTGGGGAACAGCTATCCCGAAGGCACCTACTGGATTGTGGAGTGCCCCAAGGGGCAGTGCTTTCCCCGATGCTATTTAATATCTATATGCGCCCCCTAGCCCAGATTGTCAGAAGGCCTGGGCTGGGATGTCACCAGTACGCTGATGACACCCAGCTCTATCTGTTGTTGGGCGGCCAGTCTGACTCTAAGCCAGAAGATCTGGACCAGGTTTTACAAGCTGTGGCTGGATGGCTTAGACTAAGCCAACTGAAATTGAATCCGATGAAGATGGAGATCCTGTGCCTGAGCCGGGGTGTGCCAAGGGTAGGGATCCCACTCCCGACCTTCGATGGGGCTCCGCTGGTGCCAGCGCCAGAGGTGAGGAGTTTGGGAGGGCTCCTGACTGCTTCTATAACAATGGAGGCCTAGGTAGCAGCCACTGCCAAGTCAGCCTTTTATCACCTTCAGCTGATTAGGCAGTTGGTTCCCTTCCTCCAATGCAATGACTTGGCAACAGTGATCCACACAATGGTCACCTTGAGACTGGACTACTATAATGCTCTTTACATGGGGTTGCCCTTGTCTCAGATCCGGAAGCTACAGCTAGTGCAAAATGCAGCAGCCAGGCTTTTGATGGGCCTCCATATGTGGGAGCACATCCAGCCTGTGCTGAAAGCATTGCACTGGCTAACTATAGCATACCAAATCTGCTTCAAGGTGCTGGTTCTTACCTTTAAAACCCTTTATGGTCAGGGGCCTACATACCTGAGGGACTGCCTTTCCCCACATGTTCCCCAGAGAGCACTGTGGTCAGGGTCCCAAAACTGACTGGCCCTCCCAGGTCCTAATGATGTCAGGCTGGCCATAACCAGGACCAGGGCCTTTTCAGTGGCAGCTCCATACTGGTGGTACGAACTCCCAGAAGAGATCAGGGCCCTGTGGGACCTTATGCAGTTCTGCAGGCCTGCAAAATGGAGCTCTTCCACCAGGCCTTCAACTAAGGAGCTGTCCCAATAATTGTCAGCCCTGTCCTTCGGCATCACCAACAACAACCTGTGCTGGCCACATAAGAAACAGAACAAGGAGCGGATCAATAGGATAGGTCATCGACTTCCTGCCACCGTCGCCACACAACATTATTACTACTGCCAGATTTGATATGTACTTGCACTTTATGATGATATTTGGATTGTTTTAGAAGTTTTTATGTTTGTTTTAACTATTATCTATGTGTTTTAACCTTTGTAAGCGGCCCTAAACAACACAAAAACTTGATAAAATATAAAACAATATAAATATAGAATTAAAACAATGGCTATATACATAGCAACTAGTATAGCACTTTGTCTTTGTGTAGTACAAATACTGAACCATATACAACAATATCCACAAGTATAGTGTTAACTTCAACCTTCTATTCCTAATCAATATGTGGTAACTGAAGATATATTGCTGTTAGAAGAACCGTGTGGACATGGTATGCCCTGATCAGGCATAGAAAGGTACACGGGATATAGGAAATAATACCATTCCCATAAGTGTGCCCAGTTAATGAATGCTAACTAGGAATGGAAGGTTGGAATTAACATCAACCCATTCCATCACCACGTTTATCTTTGTTGTTGTTGTTGTTGTTCATTCTGAACATGGCAGGTCTATCATCATCATCGTTGTTGTTGTCGTCATTATTATTTTTATTATTGTTGTTGTCATTTTGCCATAAAGTCATAGCTGACTTATGGCAACCCTGTAGGATTTTCAAGGCAAGAGATATTCAGAGTTGGTTTGCCATTGCCTGCCTCTGTGTTGTGACCCTGGTATTCTTTGGTGGTCTTCCATCCAAGTACTGTAGTGTTACCAAGAGTGCTTCTCAATTATAAATTCATGTGGGGTAGCTGTGTGTTGTGGATATGGCCAGGAAAAAGGGGGAACAGTTCCTGGTCCTGACCAAAGAGATCATGGAGGATGCCTCTGCAAGCCAGACAGAGTTGGCCTGGTTTCTCCATTAAACATGCCAAACTGGGAGTCCAGGGACCCAGAACAGAAAAGCCTTGGAGAGGGGTAAGGCAAAAAGGAGTAACAGAATAACATAGCCTTTAGTAGATCAGAAACAGTATAATCCATTATCATTGGATAATATGTATTGCAACTTCTTCAACTGAGTACTTCAGTCGAGCCCAGAAGAAGAAGGAGGAGGAGGAGGAGGAGGAGGAGAGATTGGATTTATACCCCGCCCCTCACTACCCAAAGGTGTTTCAGAGTGGCTTACAAACTCCTTTCCCTTCCCCTCCTCACAACAGACACCCTGTGAGGTAGGTGGGGCTGAGAGAGCTCTTGACAGAAACAGCTCTTTTTCAAGAACAGCTCTTATCAGAACTACGGCTTACCCAAGGTCATCCAGCCAGGTGCAAGTGGAGGAGTGGGGAATCAAACCCGGTTCTCCCAGATTAGAGTCCACATACTTAACCACTACAGCAAACTGGCTCTTAATTTCTTTCTTCTTGTGAGATGACCATCCAACCATCAGCCAAACCATCAGCCAAAGACAAACGCTGATTTGACCTCCCCTATCCCCAACATTGATAACAGTTTGCAGCTCCCTCATGACCTTGATAAGTCAATATCCATCTCTACCCCATCAAAGGTGCTAACTCCAATTTTACCAGCTACCTAAAGTTGATGCATCAAAGGGAGAACCAAT
>NW_015164725.1:273293-273420 GCF_001447785.1 Gekko japonicus | reverse complement strand
AAGAAGCTCAGGGAGATGTTGGAGAGGTTTTCTGCAATATGTCAGGAAGAACTCAACAAGATGCATCAGATCTATCATGATCCAACTGAAGAAATATAGCCCAAGAAATTGAAGAGATCCATCTTCT
>NW_015164725.1:272956-273107 GCF_001447785.1 Gekko japonicus | reverse complement strand
ATCCAGTAGGGCTTGACACCCCTCTAACACTATTACGACAGTCAAAAAGATTGCACTATTTTTTATCTTAGTTCTAAAACTGCAGTTATTACTGTACTCATTAATATTAGTCATTACGCTTGCAGATTTTATTATTGTAGTTAGATTATTG
>NW_015164725.1:271597-271708 GCF_001447785.1 Gekko japonicus | reverse complement strand
TGTAGGATTTTCAAGGCAAGAGATATTCAGAGTTGGTTTGCCATTGCCTGCCTCTGTGTTGTGACCCTGGTATTCTTTGGTGGTCTTCCATCCAAGTACTGGAGTGTTACC
>NW_015164725.1:266766-271429 GCF_001447785.1 Gekko japonicus | reverse complement strand
AGGGGAACAGTTCCTGGTCTTGACCAAAGAGATCATGGAGGATGCCTCTGCAAGCCAGACAGAGTTGGCCTGGTTTCTCCATTAAACATGCCAAACTGGGAGTCCAGGGACCCAGAACAGAAAAGCCTTGGAGAGGGGTAAGGCAAAAAGGAGTAACAGAATAACATAGCCTTTAGTAGATCAGAAACATGGAGGAGGAGGAGGAGGAGGAGGAGGAGGAGGAGAAGAAGAGATTGGATTTATACCCCGCCCTTCACTACCCAAAGGTGTCTCAGAGCGGCTTACAAACTCCTTTCCCTTCCCCTCCTCACAACAGACACCCTGTGAGGTAGGTGGGGCTGAGAGAGCTCTTGACAGAAACTGCTCTTTTTCAAGAACAGCTCTTATCAGAACTACGGCTTACCCAAGGTCATCCAGCCAGGTGCAAGTGGAGGAGTGGGGAATCAAACCCGGTTCTCCCAGATTAGAGTCCACATACTTAACCACTACGCAAACTGGCTCTTAATTTCTTTCTTCCTGTGAGATGACCACCCAACCATCAGCCAAAGACTTGCACCTATAGCACTGATTTGACCTCCCCTATCCTCAACATTGATAACAGTTTGCAGCTCTCTCATGACCTTGATAAGTCAATATCCATCTCTACCCCATCAAAGGTGCTAACTCCAATTTTACCAGCTGCCTAAAGTTGATGCATCAAAGGGAGAACCAATGGTTGGCAGCAGAGCATCTCAAGTGAAGACCAGCAAGCCCTCACAAGCAAGCCTTTTATACAAAACAAACCATCTCTATGGAAGTCCCAGTGGAACAGCTGAGTCCTGAAAGCTCCAGCATAATGGAGTGTGACAGCAAATCAGAGGCTGTGAGGAAAGCACAGAGCAAGAAGCTCAGGGAGACGATGGAGAGGTTTTCTCCAGTATGTCAGGAAGAACTCAACAAGATGCATCAGATCTATCATGATACAACTGAAGAAATATAGCCCAAGAAATTGAAGAGATCCATCTTCTGGAGGCTCTTGGGGTGGGGCAGCAGGAGACAGAGGCCCTAAACTGACAATGATGATCTATTATTGCTTCTTATGGTTATTAATACCAAAGTTTTAATAGCATTTATAAATGAGGAGAAGCCGGCAGGTCTTTCCTGGCAACAGAGACTGAAAGTAGGAGGAGAAGATGGGTGCCAGCCTAAGCCCCCCCTTTTCACCACCAAGGCCACTGGTCTGATCCAGTAGGGCTTGACACCCCTCTAACACTATTACGACAGTCAAAAAGATTGCACTATTTTTTATCTTATCTCAGTTCTAAAACTGCAGTTATTACTGTACTCGTTAATATTAGTCATTACCAATGTTCCCTCTAAGCTGTGGAGTCTTGTGAGCAAGAATTCTTTTTTGTGAGCTACTGGCATTAAAGTTGTGAGCGAGCCATTTGGCTGCTGCATAAATTAGTCTGCTCTGGGGCCATCCTTCCTGAGCGAAGACAAAAATGTGTGAGCCGGAGGCTAAAAAACTGTGAGCTAGCTCACACTAACTCAGCTTAGAGGGAACACTGGTCATTACGCTTGCAGATTTTATTATTGTAGTTAGATTATTGCAGGTGTTATTCTTGCAGTAATTCTCATTATTGTACTTGTTCTTATACTTGTTATATTTCTTTTTATTACACAGTTTTTTATTGTGTTCATAAAATAAACTAAATTTTTTTAAAAAACATGCTGAACAGGGAGTCCAGAGACCCAGAACAGAAAAGCCTTGGAGAGGGGTAAGGCAAAAAAGGGTAACAGAATAACGTGGCCTTTAGTAGATCAGAAACCATATAATCCTTTATCATTGGATAATATGTATTGGGTCCAGGTACAAGAAGTGTCTGAAAATGACAAGAATGTCCAAATAAATAAAGAAGCTAAGATATAGAGAACTGAAGATATATCAATTGTATGGGAAACTTGTAATTATTTTAAAATAGACTTTGTTTTGATAAAAAAGGCATCAAGAATGAACTAACATAATTTTTATATATTTTAAGTCAATAAAAGAAGCAATGGCCCTCAGTTTGCAAGACCAGAGCAAGGTTTTTAACAATAGGACATTTTGGAGGTTGTTAATTCATAGGGTATATGTAAGTCAGAAGCAACTTGACAGCATAACTTTGTATGGTGTTTGAACTTATATGATAATTAGTTAGCCAACAATGTGTGCTTTTTAATTCATTATGTAGAATAAATGGATGGTATATCCTTTTAAGCCATAAGAACATAAGAAGAACCCTGCTGAATCAGATTAATGGTCCATCTAGTCCAGCATCCTGTCTCACACAGTGGCCAACGAGTTCCTCTGGAGGGCTAACAACAGGGCATAGAAGCTGAGCCTTCATAAGAACATAAGGAGACCCATGCTGGATCAGACCAGTAGCCCATCTAGTCCAGCATCCTGTCTCATGCAGTAGCCAACCAGTTCCTCTGGACGGCCAACAACAGGGCAGAGAGGCCGAGGCCTTCATAAGAACATCAGAAGAGCCCTGCTGGATCTGACCAGCGGTCCATCTAGTCCAGCATCCTGTCTCATACAGTGGCCAACCAGTTCCTCTGGAGGGCCAAGAACAGGGCAGAGAGCCCCACTTAGATGCCCCTCCATGAGCAAAGAGTGACCTGCCACACTCCATCCCAGTAAGAAGGGAGATGTCATTATGAGGCAGCACCTTACTGAAAAGGAATCCTGCTAATATTACCATCACACAGATTCCTCCTTCTGCTTCTCGCTTAAAGTTTCAATATGCTTATACCATTAAAGCTATCACTGAACAATCTAATTGTAGTCAGAGCACAGTGCTCAACAAAATCAGCAGGTAGCTGCTGATGTATATTTTTGTTGCAGGTGAATCATAGTCTCAGTAGCTATAGTAACAATAAGCTTAGGCTCTTAGTAAATAGAGTATGTGTTTTAATGCATTCTTTACAGTTGCCTTTTTGTTAAGGAAAAAGATTGCAATGGCACACTTTCCCCCCTTCCTGTTACAACTTATATTCTCAAAATCAGTGTGATGAGGGGAAGGAGGCCAGCCTACCTGAACAACCCTACAGACCTCCAGGGTATACTGTGCAGGTAGCAATACAGGCAGCTGAAAGAGATCACATCCTGTGTCTGCTTGTCAACATATGTCCAAACACACAGGGTGCGGTTAGACGGGCCATTTAGTCCGCTTTTGGCCCACCTCAGAAATGGATTTTATATGCGCGATCACACAGTCAACATCTGCCTCCCGTCCCCAGCCGTTGCTTTCCGGCTCAAAACTGCTTTAACCCAAAGTATTTTGATACCAGGTCCCCAAGTGGTGTTTTCCTGATTCTCCGGTTCCAGCCGCATTTTTTCCCTGTGTGATCACTCCTCCAGTGTCAAGCCACTTCCGGTTTAAACCCACCCCCCACTCGAAAGTTGCTTGGGGCTTTCACTTTTCATCCGCCATTTTTTTAAAGTGTTGGCAGTGTGCGCATAGGCGGAGGTCCGCCACTGCGTTATTAAAAACAATGTTTAAACAGTGCCTAGTTTTAGCATTTAGACGAGTTCGGGATCTCACGGAGGCCATTTTTGGGGTAAACGTTTAAATGGAAGTGTTCCTTTAAAGTTTAAAGGGAAGTGTTACAGCAGTCGGGCTGAAGTGGAAATCACTGTTCTGCGCACGCGCGAAAATTTTAGTTCTACAGATGGCTGCCTGTGCGCATGTCCAAACTGAGAGAGGGGGGAAAACAACACTGATGCCCGCTCCCGCCTGTGGATGGCAGGGAGCGATGTGGCTGCGCAGCGATCCGGAGCAAGGAGGTGTGATCGCGATTCTCCAGGTTAAAAAAGACCGCATCAGGGCCGGAACAATTTAAACTGCTCCCAGCACGCTGTCTGACTGCACCCAGAGAGAAACAAACCTGCCAAAAGAGTTTGTCAGCTGGCAGTGGCCACCCTGCTATTCTTCAGAGAAGGTTTTACCTACCAAATTTTAATCAAGATACAGTAAAAAGTTTTATGTTATAAGAAAGAGGAACACTCCACACTTTGTGTTCAACCCACCACAACCACCATTTTATTTGTTTGTTTAAAACATGTCTATGATGCCTTTTTACCCAAATAGGGTCCCTGAGGTAGAACATATTTTTTTTAAAAAACTTCTTCAATATTAAAACAGCATTTAAATTAAAGTGTATATAAGATAGGAGAGAGGAGAGGAGAGAAGAGGAGGAGATTGGTTTTATACCCCGCCCTTTACTCGGAGTCTCAGAGCAGTTTACAAACTCATTTCCCTTCCCCTTCCCACAACAGACACCCTGTGAGGTAGGTGGGGCCGAGAGAGCGCTGAGAGAACTGTCCTTGAGGGAACAGCTCTAACAGAACTATGGCTTGCCCAAGGTCATCCAGCTGCTGCAAGTGGTGGAGTGGGGAATCAAACCCAGTTCTCCCAGATTAGAATCCACGCACTTAACTACCCTGCCAACAAAAGTCTGTATGGTCAAAGCAATGGTATTCCCAGTAATAATGTATGGATGCGAGAGTTGGAAGAATAGATTCTTTTGAATTATGGTGCTGGAGAAGACTCTTGAGAGTCCCTTGGACTGCAAGGAGATCGAATCAGTCAAAGCTAAAAGAAATCAACCCTGACTGTTCCCTGGAAGGCCAGAT
>NW_015164725.1:249023-266458 GCF_001447785.1 Gekko japonicus | reverse complement strand
GAATGCCGAAAAACAAAAAAGTCCCTTCTGATGGCACCTGGGTTTTGGCCACTGTGTGACACAGAGACCGATTTCACACAAGAGCTGTGCCGCGGTCGTGCCTGCCCCACTTCTATTGGTCAATTTCCCACTTGAAGCCGCGCAGCTGCGTTTTGACTTGCGGCTTCGCCCGATTTTCTCCACAGTTTCGTGATCCTGTTTTTTGAGGATCACAAAACCATGGGGAAAATCAGGTTTAAACTGCGGGTTAAAATGCAGCCACGTGGCTTCAAGTGGGAAATTGACCAATAGAAGCGGGGCAAAGGGAGGCGCGACCTCGATGCAGCTCTTGTGTGAAATCGGTCAGAGTGTTGGACTGGATGGGCCATTGGCCTGATCCAACATGGCTTCTCTTATGTCCTTAAGTCTTCACTGGCTGGTGAAAGACAATGATGGTATGTCTAGCTCCAGATGGTGGGGGCACCTGAAATAAGGCCTCAGAAGATAACCAGAGTGGGTGGGTAGGTCCATATGGGAAAAGGCAGTCACTAAGGTATGCTGGCTCCAAGCTGTATAGGGCTTTAAAGGCCAATACCAACACCTTGAATTGGGCTTGGAAGCAAATCTGAAGCCAGTGTAGATGGAATAAGACTAGAATGATATGGTCCCTACAAGATACTGCAGCATTCTGTACCAGCTATAGCTTCTGGACAGTCTTCAAGGGCAGCCCCAAACAGAGTGTATTGTATTTTAATCTAGATGTTGCCAGGGCAATGAACCATATTGGCAAGATCCTTCATAAGAACATAAGAGACACCAATGTTGGATCAGGCCAAAGGCCCATCCAGTCCAACACTCTGTGTCACACAGTGGCCAGAAATACCAGTGCCATCAGGAGGTCCACCAGTGGGGCCAGGACATTAGAAGCCCTCCCACTGTTGACCCCCCTAGCACAAAGAAGACAGAGCATCACTTGCCCCAGAGCCCCTATCTATACCTTGTGGCTAATAGCCACTGATGGACCTCTGCTCCATATAAGAAGATAAGAGACGCCAATGTTGGATCAGGCCAAAGGCCCATCCAGTCCAACACTCTGTGTCACACAGGGGCCAGAAATACCAGGTGCCATCAGGAGGTCCACCAGTGGGGCCAGGACATTAGAAGTCCTCCCACTGTTGACCCCCCCCCCTTAGAACCAAATAGACAGAGCATCACTTGCCCCAGAGCCCCTATCTATACCTTGTGGCTAATAGCCACTGATGGACCTCTGCTCCATATGCTTATCTAATTCCCTTTTGAAGCCGTCCATGCTTGTAGCCGCCGCCACTTCCTGTGGCAGTGAATTCCATGTGTTAATCACTCTTTGGCTGAAGAAGTACTTCCTTTTATCCGTTCTAACCCGACCACTCAGCAATTTCATGGAGTGCCCACAAGTTCTTGTATTGTGAGAAAGGGAGAAAAGTAACTCTTCCTCTACCTGCTCTATCCCATGCATAATCTTATAAACCTCAATCATGTCTCCCCTCAGTTGTCGTTTCTCCAAGCTAACGAGCCCTAAGCGCTTTAACCTTTCCTCATAGGGAAAAATTCCCTCCAGGAAGGGCCGTACCTGGCTCACCAGCCAAAGCTGGTCAAAGGCACCACAGCCACCACTGCCAATAGAAGGCCCAGGTCCAGCAGCACCCCCAAGCTATGAACCTGCTCCTCTAAGGCGACTGCAACCCCATCCATAACAGATGATATTCCGTTTCCTGGGTCAGATCTTCCCCCCACCAGTAACCCTTCCATTTTGTCAGGCTGAAGCTTCAATTAGTTAACATTCATCCATTCCAAAACTGCCTCCACGTAGTTTCCACAGCTTTCCTGAGATCTGCTGGAAATGTGAGATAGAGCTGTAGTGGGTAAGAGTGTGGACTGTAATCTGGGAGAACTGGGTTTGATTCCCCACGTCTCCACATGCAGCTGCTGGTGTGACCTTGGGTCAGTCATAAATTCTTTTAAAGCTGTTCTCTCAAGGGCAGTTCTTGAGAGAGTGCTCTCAGCCCCACAGGGTGTCTGTTGTAGGGAGGGGACGGGAAAGGGACTGTTGTAAGCCGCTCTGAGACTCCTTTGGGTAGTGAAGGGCAGGGTATAAATCCAATCTCTTCTTCTTCAGATCTCCAGATGACCTCTCCCTGCGGCTTTACATAAATGTTGAAAAGCATGGGGGACAAGATACAATTGTGCAGGGCATAGAGTTGCCAACTTCCAGGTGCTGCCTGGGTATCTCCCAGTATTACAACTGATCCCCAGACAACAGAGATCAGTTCCCCTGGAGAAAATGGCTGTTTTGGAGGGTAGATTCAATGTCATCATATACCAATGGGGTCCCTACCTTTCCCAAACCTTGCCTTCCCTAGGCTCCACCCACAAAATCTCCAGGTACTTCCCAATCTGGAGTGGGCAACCCTAGCAGTACTTCTGACTGGCTTTACACAAAACCAGCCTCCAGGGATAAAAGCCCCACACTCCAATGAGCAGGCTATCACTGACAAAATATGAGTCCAGTGGCACCTTTAAGACCAACAATTTTTTATTCAAGGTATGAGCTTTCCTGTGCATGCACACTTCCTCAGATACACTGAAATGGACGTTAACAGTCCATACATGTAGGCGGACAGTGAACAGCAAATCAGCATACAACATAAAAGATGTTTTAACAGATGCAAAGACCAAACAGGAATAACAAGCTAAGCTTATATGATAACCATTTTGTTTGGATTTAATTAGGGGGGGGGGGGACACAGTGAAGCAAATATATATGCCAGAATAGGAGACTAATGTGTAAACGTATCCTTCTTAACTGTGAAATGCTAAGAGTAACTAACTGAGACCCTGTTGTTACTCTCCATTCATCTCCACTCAAGCATCCTTTTCTTTGAGGTGGGGTTAATGGTTGTTATGTCTCCTGTCACCAAATCGGAGAAATACATTCCAATATTCATTGCATGACATTACAATCACTATTCCAATCTACTATTCCAAATAAGGAATACACTAAAATAAAGAGGATGTAGGGCTATTAGTTACCTCCACACTTGAGAGGAGATGAATGGAGCATAACAACAGGTTCATCTTCCATCTTGCTCTGCAGCCTCACACTGGGACTGCGTTTGTGCAGGCCAGCCATGGACATTTTCTTTCTAACTATAAACTTAGCTTGTTATTCCTGTTTGGTCTTCGTACCTGTTAAAACATCTTCATTATTTTAGTCTTAAAGGTGCCACTGGACTCAAACTTTGTTCTACTGCTTCAGATCAACATGGCTGCCCACCTGGATCTACTGACAAAATATCTATCTTAAGTGCCATCAAGGCACAACTGACTTTACAGTGACCCCAGCAAGGGGCTTTCAAGGCAAGTGAGAAGCAGAGGTGGTTTGCCACTGCCTTCCTCTGCAGAGTCTTCCTTGGTAGTCTTCCATCCAAGTACCGACTGTGCTTAGCTTCTGAGATCTGATGAGATTGGGTTATACCATGCCACCTTCCCTCCCCTGACAAAATTAAACATACAATAAAGAGCAGCTATAACTTTTTTACGTAAATGACAAAAATATAAAGGAACGATCTAAATGTATGAATAAGGGTTGACTTGCCACTTTTCATCTGTTCCCTTTGCTGATGTACACACATATCCATGCAAAATATTTTTTTCTTATATAGCATTGTATAATAATGGAGTAGTTTTAATCTAGAATCTGTGACATGTTAAAAATGATAATGTTATTGTGGCATCAGTTTTCTTAGGTGAGAGTGCCTACTTGGGATGGATGACTACATGCATCTGGTGTAATGTAATAAGGACTGCCTCAACAACCCTGTTCATCTTTAAATTATCCCAGGACTCTTCACATTGTTGCTGCTGGATGGAGGGAAGCCCTCCGTAAACTCTACCCCCAAAGCTTCTCGAATTTCCCAACCTAGAGTTGGCAATCCTAATGTGATGCCATAGACTCTGCCCTCAAAAACTGCCATTTCTTCCAGGGGAACTGATCTTTGTAGTCTGGAGAGCAGCTTTAATTGTAGGAAGACTGCAGGCTCTATTTTGAGATTGGTAATTCCAGGGGTCATTTCCTGCAGGAGCGCACAGGAGCAGAGCTCTGGCAGTAAAGAGCCCAGGGGGTGGGCACATGCAACAAGCCCCACCCTCTGCTCCCAGTAGCCCTCACTCAGAGCAAGAAGCAGCCAGGTAAGTTGCAGAGCTCTTCTGGCCCTCTGGTCCAAAACAGTCCAGTGGCACTTTTAAGACCAAATTTTATTCCGGTACAAGCTCTCCCTTCTCTACGAGGACAGATCTGCACGCCCCCCCCCCCAAATAGCTAGCAGTCCAGTGGAGCCTGAACGGTGGGTGTTGCCTTCTGACACACTTCCAGTGATGTCAGGGGGTGTGGCACACGCAAATAAGTTATGCTAATGAGTTATGCTAATGAGCTCCTGCACCTCTTTTTCTACAAAATGACCCCTGGAATTCTATTCACAATCCTCTGACAATTGAAAGGATGAGGATTTCTGTGGATAACTGTGGAATCATAAATGTGTTAGTCTGCAAAATGTCTTCACAGTAACAGAACTTTGCTAGTTTTGGTACAACAGATTAATATGACCACTCTTCTGGAATATAACCTTTTTAATAACGAGAAAATGAGTACATATTTTAACATAAGAACATAAGAGAAGCCAATGTTGGATCAGGCCAATGGCCCATCTAGTCCAACACTCTGTCACACAGTGGCCAAAAATACCAGGTGCCATCAGGAGGTCCAGCAGTGGGGCCAGGACACTAGAAGCCCTCCCCCTGTTGCCCCCCCCCCAAGCACCAAGAATACAGAGCATCACTTGCCCCAGACTGAGAGTTCCTATCTATACCTTGTGGCTAATAGCCACTGATGGATTTCTGCTCCATATACTTATCTAATTCCCTCTTGAAGCTGTCCATGCTTGTAGCTGCCACCACCTCCTGTGGCAACTAATTTTGCTACTAGATATCACTTTTGTGGAATAATCCATAATATAAACTGTTTTACAGTTTCTGTGACAACTTCAGTCTATTAGAACACATAAACTAGGCCTTTCAAGACTGGCCCATCAGTTAGGTTTGCAGAATTAGAGTAGTTTCAGATGGTGCAGACAGAACGGGAAGTACAAGTGACTTGTGCTTCTCTTTCATTTCTATATTTCTTTCCCATAGAAGACAGATATTTTGCACTCAGTGAGGTGATCTGCAAGTTCTTGCATCTAGTTAGCCTGTTTTTGGGGAGGGGGAAATCCACTTGTCCGATCTATTTGGCTAATTTAGCCCTATTTCAGTATTGGTTCACTGTTTTCAAATTTTAGCAGCCCCTCGTTCATTAAAAAAATTGTTGCTTGAAAACTTACAGTGACCTGTTACACATGCACATCTTACTGCAGACTTTCAAAGCAATCAGCCTTTAAACTTGACTTCAGATTCTTTGCCCGCCTTAACGCACCATTCTTTTTTCACAGTGTATTTATTCTGCAGCTACAATTTCAAAATATGCACTTTTTAAAATTGAGGTGGAATGTCACTTATGATGTATTGGGGTGGCATCCAAAGTTGTTTTTTAAAAAATTACACCATCGCGCTATCACAGCTGCGCAGTAGTGTCCAGCAAGCACCTTCCATTTAAATCTTCATGGTTCAGGTTTCACACATGCATTTTAGCATTAGTTCATTGAATGAAAGGGAACAGAAAGAAACACAGGCAAGGGGGGGGGGACCCATGGTTGAAAATGACCAGACAGTGGGGACACTGTCATTTGCTCCTCTCCAATCCCCCTTTCAAGTCACTACCAGCAAGGAACTAAACCTTGCACAGCTCCTTTTAAACTTGCACGTCATTTAAGAGCCAGTTTGGTGTAGTGGTTAAGTGTGCGGACTCTAATCTGGGAGAACCGGGTTTGATTCCCCATTCCTCCACTTGCACCTGTTGATGTGACCTTGGGTCAGTCACAAGCTCTGGCACAGCTGTCCTTGAAAAAGAGCAGTTTGTGTCAGAGTTCTCTCAGCCCCACCCACCTCACAGGGTGTCTGTTGTGGGGAGGGGAAGGGAAAGGAGGTTGGAAGCTGCTCTGAGACTCCAAGTGAAGGGCGGGGTATAAATCCAATCTCTTCTTCTTCTTCTTCTTCTTCTTCTTCTTCTTCTTCTTCTTCTTCTTCTTCTTCTTCTCTTCTTAAATTTTTTTATTCAGCGATCCAAGACTAGCAATAGTCTCACATTGCTAGACACATGCTGCTTGTAAAAAAAAAAAAAAAATTTTTAAACGAGGGGGAAATGGAGTTTGTACACTGAAGCTTGTACACTGATGGCAGAAGGTGCAAAGTGGGTGCAACGACCTCAATATGGGTGGGGGAACGGCCTTCTAGGGATGGCAAAAGGGAGGTGGGAATCCAAGGGAATCTATGTTTTTGGATTACCTTCGGCTTGAAAGCAAAACAAGGGGGAAATCGGCACAAAAACACTCTCAGAAAACCCGGAGAAACAGTGACCAGAAAGCAAATTGAGTGCTGAAGGGAGGAAAATTAATGCAGGATGACAAAGAAACCCTGATGGACAGGCACAGTGAAAGTGAGGGAAAACACCTGTGCATAATAGGCCAGTGACTTCTGCTAGCCATCCAGGGCTTGTTGCTCAGACATATACTTGACATCACAATCAATTTTTTACTAGGACTCTGATATTTAGCTAAGCTGTATGCAGTTGAAAAAAAAATCATTTTAATTATGACAGATCACCTACTTGCTCCTGCTGTGGAAAGGAACTGTAGAAAATTGTATTTGATTGTATACTTTAATGAGCTGTTTATCAAATGCAGTTACTGCTGCCTGGACATTTAAAAAAAATACAAAAGAGGTATGTTGATACTAGGGCTGCAACTGAAAGGGAGATTTTTGTGAATACTTTTGTATCAAAAGACGCAATCCCCTCAGAGTGAATGTTTGGGACTTGCTGCAACAGGTGGAAGGCTGGATGTCTGTTCAATAAGTGTTGCTGCCACCTTGAATAGGTTTTGTTTCCCTTCACTGATGTCAGACTGGATATGTACCATTAGTATTAGTATTCCAAGTGGCGATGGGAGAATTTTATTGGGTTGCCAGGCTCCAGATGGGGGCTGGAGACCTCCTATCATTACAGCTGATCCCCAGATGACAGAGATCAGTTCTTCTAGAGAAAATGGCTACTTTGGAGGGTGAACTGTATGCCATTATACCCCACTGAAGTTTCTGCCCTCCCCAGATCCAGAACTCCCCAAGCTCCCCCTCCAAATTTCCAGGAATTTCCCAACCCAGAGTTGAAAACTCTAGAAAAATATGGGATGTAGTTAAATCTCCACTTGGTCATGGCTTTATTCTGGGAGATCTGGGACAACTTGCTTCTGTGTGCACCAATTCCCAGTCCCACCCACCTGTTATACAGATTAATATCCAGTCAAAAATAGGAGATTGCACAATGAGGAGGAAGATCTTGTATTTAATTGCAATCAAACACAAAAAACAGTTAAGCCAAATGGCCCATCAAAAATTGACTGCTTTCTGCCCCCAACCAGGAAATACATGAAGTTAAATACTTAATATGACATCATCATACCATCAGCATGAAAATAATATTCAGAAAGCATAATTGGTTACAAAAAAATAAACTACATGTAAATGAAAATCTCCTTATTGGTCAAGTGTAAAGAAAGGTGTGTCTATACAATAGTGTCACGTATTTACTTGACCTGACCTGAGTTGTATCGGCCAAGGCTTGTTCTCACCCAAACAAAGGTGTTTTTCTCTGATACCAAGTTAAAAATCCTTTTTGACCCAGACATTATGAAGTTATAACCTAAACAATTAGACTATGAATCTTATACCTTCTTCTGTACCAAAATAATGCTATTGTCTTGTCTGTTAACATCAGCTGGAAAAAATACCCTGACCTACAAAGAAAGAGAGGCCTTCTATATAACAGGCCTTCATTACATCCCAGTAAAATCATATTAAGAATAAATCTATAAAAACCAAAGGAATATGAATAATCAAAAGAGGGGGAAAATCTTTATAGTCCCATCTGTACTACACACCCATAAGGGTGCCCATCCAGATGCCCATCCAGTGGACAGAGGAAAACACCAACAATTATCAAAGGCCCTCAAAGATGAAGTTGTTTTACATGCCCTCCTTCATGCAATTAAAGAAGGGCTCTTAGGGATATTTTCTGGGAAACTGTTTCACAAAAGGAGTATGACTACAGAAAATGCTGCACTCTGCTTGGCATCTGAACCATACAGTTTTGGAAGGGCCAAAAAGAAAAAAGAGTGGGGCATTTAATCAGAACAGTGTGGCATTTGAGCATCTGCTCATAGCAGAGATGGGGCAGAAGGATTTAGGTCAGCAGCTATAGTGAGATCACTGGCTTCATCCATATATATCCTTGACAGTGGGGTACCGCAGGGATCAGTACTTGGTCCACTGCTTTTTAACTTGTTCATTAATGATTTGGAGTTGGGAGTAAGCAGTGAAGTGGCTAAATTTGCGGATGATACGAAGTTGTTCAGGGTGGTGAAAACCAGTGAGGATTGTGAGGCACTCCAAAGGGATCTGTCAAAGATGGGCGAGTGGGCGTCAACATGGCAAATGGGGTTCAATGTGGCCAAGTGCAAGGTGATGCACATTGGAGCCAAAAATCCTAAATATAAATACACGTTGATGGGGTCTGAACTGGCAGAGACTGATCAAGAGAGAGATCTTGGAGTTGTAGTAGATAACTCACTGAAAATGTCGAGACAGTGTGTGACTGCAATAAAGAAGGCCAATGCTATGCTGGGGATTATTAGGAAGGGTATTGTAAACAGATCAGCCAATATCATAATGCCCCGATATAAATCAATGGTGCGACCTCATCTGGAATACTGTGTGCAATTCTGGTCACCACACCTTAAAAAGGATATTATAGCTTTGGAAAAAGTGCAGAAAAGGGCAACTCGAATGATAAAAGGGTTGGAACACTTTCCCTATGAGGAAAGGTTAAGGCGCTTAGGTCTCTTTAGCTTGGAGAAACGACGACTGAGGGGGGACATGATTGAGGTTTATAAGATTATGCATGGGAAAGAGCAGGTAGAGAAAGAGGTACTTTTCTCCCTTTCTCACAATACAAGAACCCGTGGGCACTCCATGAAATTGCTGAGCGGTCGGGTTAGAACGGATAAAAGGAAGTACTTCTTCACCCAAAGAGTGATTAACACATGGAACTCACTGCCACAGGAAGTGGTGGCAGCTACAAGCATGGTGGGATGGCTTCTAATGTCCTGTCCCCACTGGAGGACCTCCTGATGGCACTGGTATTTCTGGCCACTGTGTGATACAGAGTGTTGGACTGGATGGGCCTTGGCTTGATCCAACATTGGCATCTCTTATGTTCTTATGTTCTTAATGAATGTGCCATGTGTTTGTCCACCTTACTATCCCAAACTATAACTGAATAGACGTTAACATATTGGTAATATTCCATAAGAATATAAGAAAACCCCTATTGGATTAGACCATTTAGTCCAGCAACACGTCTTCCATTGGGGCCAACCAGAGCCCCCTGGAAGGTCTACAAGCAGGACATGGAAGCCAAAGCCTTTCCCTGTTGTTGCCTCCAACAACTGGTATTCATGGGCATATTGCCTATGAACATTGAACATTTAGCCACCATGGCTAACAGCCATTGATGGACATCCTTCCTGAATTTGTCTAATCTAATTTTAAAGGGATTTATGCCAATATTTAATCAGTACATTTTGCAGTAGTCAGGGCCATATTAACTTATGGCCGGGCCCGTAGGCTTTCAGGTATTTCAGGGCTGCTCCATCACTTCAGTCTTTCACCCCACTACAGCTGACAGCATGACCCTGGTGCGGTAGATACTAGACTGCAGTACTTAGCCCTATATCCATTTTCAGGATCTCCTGAAGAATTGTATTCACATTTTTTAATATATATTGTGCGAGTAGAGCTCTTCAGGAAAGCACATTTTGGGAGTATAATTGTTCAAAACTATAATATTTTGAAGTGAATACATTTTTTATTATTTATTGCATATATATAATTTATGGATTTGTTTTAATATAAGAGACATTTTGTTTCACTGCAGTAAGGAAGCAGTTAATTATCTTATTAATAGAGGTTATATATTACAGGCTGTCTATGAAGAGAAAATAACAGTAGAGCCTGCGGGGCCCTTAGGCTTCAGCCTAGTCAGCCTTATGGATAATACAGCCCTGACAGTAGTGAGATCCCATTTTCTAGTATACCAGTCCTACATATTCAGTGAACTTGACTTTCTCTAATGACGGGCTATACTTATTTGAACCACTATCAAAACACACACACACACACACACACAAAAGCAGGGCTAACAATGACACAACATAGTTGTGATCTCAGGCACTCTGCTGAGGCAAAGCAGAAAGCACAAGAACAACTGTACAAAAAAACAGAACATAGTTACACTGACTCCCACAGTATCCCTAACAACTCCACTGCTATACATCAATGATGATGCTGAGCAGTTGTACATCATCTGATTGTGGGGAGCACCGATCAACCTGTGTCACCATGTCACCACCCTACACTGCCCAAACAGCACTCATGGACGTTACTAGCAGGAACCCACAGTAGCAGCCCCATAGCTAGGGGTTTTTTGGGGAGGGGGCCTTGGGGGGGCAGTAGCCAATTAAAACAAAGTTAATTACATTGTTTAATTGGTGGGACTCCTTAGAACTCCTAAGGCAGCCCTGTACCCCCCAGGCTCCAGCGCAAGGGGGGTAATGCCCAGTGGCTGTAGCTTCCTTCCACACACACCCTCGGCAAGGGCAGGCCTTCCCTGCAGAGTTCCTCTTCCCATGGCACGGCACAAGGGGTAGCCTGATGTCCACCCTCGCTCCCTCCCGGGGCTGGGAGAAATGAGGTGTGCAGCAGCTAGGCTGGCCAGAGAGCCGCTGCATGTGGGCTTGTTGGCACAATGGAGCGCAGCCAGGCGTGCCTGCCAGGGGCAAGAGGAGGCAGCAACTTGCCTCCTTGCCTGGCCTGGCTGGGCTTACCTGCTGCTGGTGGGTGGCACAGTGGGCATCTAGTGGAAGCCCGAGATGGAGGCTTCTCCTTGTACCACTCACGCTTGCTGCCTGCCCAGACCACTCTCTTAAGCCCAGCCGCACTGCTGCCGCTGCTACTGTTTGTGCTGCCCTCATCCTCCCTGCTGACAGGCAATCAAGGTGAGGTGGCCTGGGGTGGGAGCCATGGCTCAGGGAGGGGCCCATAAAAACCACTAGGGGGCCAGGCCCCATGGACCCCATGGTAGCTATGGGCCTGCACAGTAGGGATGTGTATTCACATATTTCTGGTCTGAATACATATCTTATTGGTATTGTTTTGATATATTTGGGTATCTAGATACTATCCAGGATTATCCAGGATACCAGTAAATGGGTTCCAAAGAATATGGGAAATATTCAGAAGTGACCAAGAATACTGGGGACTAGTGTTTTAGTGTTTTAAGGTTCCCAAGACTGTTTTTCTTTAATTTTACTGTGTTTATGTGCCAGTGTCTTCTTGCCAGGGGTTGGCATCAGCTTGCCAGACTGGTTTGACTTGGATTCTGTGCTTTGACATTGGTTCTGTTGGTCTTGCAACATTGTGGTATTTGCTTGTTGGTTTGCATTGAATTCTCTAGTTCAAGATTGGCTTGGATTATCTAGTTTGACATTGCTTGGATTTTTTTGTTTCCGTTAGGGTTCTCTGGTTTGACATTGGCTTGGATTCTCTAGTTTGACATTGGTTGTGTTAAGTTTACCACATTATACCACAGCTGCTGGGAGTCCCTGGTTCTGCATTGCTTCTGTTGGGCTTGTGGGTTCTGTTTGCATTGGGAGTCTTTTGGCCAGTGGTTGCTTAGCTTGATCTTATGTCTTCAGCTATTATTCTTGGTCCTGGAGAAAGCACTGACTTTCCCCCCTCACAGGAAACAATGGAGGATGGCTGGGGACACATTATTCAGGGGCACACAGAATTGGAGTCCTTGACCCAATCTACTTGAAATCTGGAGGTTATTTAGTGGAGAGGCACCACCAGCTCTGCTGCAATTTTGATGCCATTAGCTTAAAAAACAGTCCCTGCCTCCACCTGGAAATATTCTCCTTAGGAAATAATGGAGCTGAATAATATTGGAATTGGGAGGGGGGGGATGGATCCAAATACTACACCAATATTTGTAACTTCAATAACTGTGGATACTAATTTTTATGTTTTTATTTTTGCTCCTTGATATCCGGATTGTAAAAAATACTGATTTCTTTTGAGATGCACATCCCCATGTCAGCTATGCCGCTATGGGGGTTGGGATGGTCAGACAGCGTCAGTGTAATTGCTCTTGCATTCCTTTCTGTGCTTCACGCCGAAACGCTTATCTGTAAAGACGTGCAGGTGGGAGTTGTGCTGTCTGCCTTTTCCAGGGAGCCGTGGGAGAATACGAGTTCCCAGCTTCAGTTAGAAACAGTTTGCAAGCTTTATCCCCCGCGCAGGAGGGTGCCTAATTGGCCAGCGCAGTGGGGGGGGGCATACGAATACCCTATATCTTATTATGTCCAAGGGGCAACTGCCATTCTTAACAGTGACCATCTTAATGCATCTATAGCTCTTCAATAAGAGTATTACCTTTCCTGAAAGCTAGTACTACGTTGTTGGCTGTGGGTTCTGACACCCCAGCACAGTGCATAAGAGAATACTAACTGATGCTTGCAACCACAAGCTGTCTCAGCCTCTCCCTAAAGCTAAACCCCCATCCCAATAACATCTTGCAACAGGAAAAGGCAACAGAAGTCTACAAGTAGTCCTCTCTCCAGGCAGAGGCAACCATTCTAGTCACAACAGCCATTACGTTCCATAGCCCAGGGGGAAAGGAGAGGTTCACCCTCAGGGTGAACAGGAGAAGGATCCTGGGGAGGGATAGTTATCTCAAAAAGCATTCAATGAATAATGTACAAAACATGTTTAAAACTGGTGGTTTTTTGGAAGTGATGGTGGTCATATCAACAAGGACAAACAGCAACTGCAAATAGGATTTTTAGGCATGTGAATCCTATTCCTGAGATCTGGTGAGGTCTACAACAACAAAAACCCTCCCCCCTCCGTGTGTATGTGTGCGTGTGTGTGTAGTATCCTGCCAGCAATAGTAGGTTTAGATAGAACATAGAGAGGCTGCAGGACTATAACTGAGGACTCCCGCCTTAGAGTTACATTACCAGAACAGCAGCATAGGGAGACTTGTAGTGATTCCCTTGTATTATTTATTTATTTATTTACAACATTGTATGCTGCCTCTCTGCCACTATAAGACAAACTTATACAGGGAGAATCCAAGCTTGATTTGGTCTAGAACTCACTTATTTGTTTTTTTTTGGCCCATAACATGCTGCTCCCCATCCACAGCCCCATCCATATAGATTAGGAATGAAGGGTCTGTGTGTAAAACTATAGTTCAGCGAAGAAGTATGCATTTGTCAAGCCCTGGGCCCCCCGGGTCAGTCTTCTTGGGGCTAGGCTTCTCCAGGACTTGATTTCAGGCCCGTTAGGCAGTACGGCAAGACCTCAGATATGACCGGGGGGGGGCGGGAGGTTGGCAACACCTTATTGTCCTTCCTTGGTCCACATGCTCTCTCAGATGGTCTCTCTGGCATGCCAGGGCCCTCATGGAGAGAACTGTGCTCTTCCTCCCTGGTCAGCCTTCTTCTGCCTCCTTAAATCGAGCCCTAGACCCCACCTTCCCCCAGGAGCACCCAATCCCCTTCTTCCCTCAGTGTTGGGTGGGGCCAGCCCCCACCCATTCCCTATCGGGCGCCTCGCCTCATCTGCCCAGCCAGCCTCCCACCCTCTCAGGGCAGGGCCCACTGGTACCTTCAGCTGTTTGCTCCTCTTGGAGGGCCAGCCATGTCCTGCTCCCAGCTTAGTTTGCAAAGCCCCACCCTAAAGCCTGCACACTGTGGGAACTCAGCTCTCAGTTGCAGTTCCCCGACCCCCGCCTCAGTTGCAGTTCCCTGACCCCCCATATGATCGTCTGGCCTCCCCCTCCTGCCCCTTGCCTGGGGGCTGTCCAAGCCTTGGTCGGCATGGCCACCATCTCATTGGGGTTGGCTCTGACCCCCTCAACAGAGGTAAAATGGACTTTGCCAGGATTGGGGTGGAGCTGGCCACTGCCCTCACATTGTCCAGGGCTGCAGAGGACGCCTAGCCCACAGGTGGTCATTGGGGGGCTGCAGAGTCCGTGGTGCTCATCCCTGGACAACATTTTAACACACTAAAGATTGCTGCCAGAGGAGGAGGAGGAGGTAGAAGAGGAGGAGGTGGAGGTCCCACCTGGAGGCTGGCATCCCAGGACATTCCAGATAGTTTAAGACCAGGTGACCCTTATTGCTACTCTACCTTACAGTAGGGGGGTTAGAGATAAGGCATGCCGAGCACATCAAAGACTCTGCATCAATGTGAATCATTTTTATTCTGCCTCATGCTTCAGGCCTTGCTTCAGAGGAAGGTCATCTGATTCTCCAGGACATCTCCAGGTTGCCTGGCCTCTCTTGTCACCTCCTATTCCAGTAAATCATATTGTCAGATAGCAAAGTTTTCCCCCCAGTTCCATTCCTCCATAGCTCCTCCTTTCCTCAGTCCCCCACCCCACACCCTGCCCTCCATCTGCTGCCCCCTCCACCTGCCATTTCCCTGGGGTTCTGTTCCTCCAGTCTGGGGAGTGCCTGGGGAGGTCAGACAGTCCCCAGTGAGGACAAAAGGCTCCTGGGCATGTTGAAGGTGATGCAGCTACAGGCCTGGCTTATGTTGGGTTAAATGTACGTGTTTGTTGAGCTCTGCCCCCTCCCCAGGTCAGTCTATAGTGAGTATAAATGGGCAATTTTCTCATCCTTAGAGTTACATTACCAGAACAGCAGCATAGGGAGACTTGTAGTGATTCCCTTGTATTATTTATTTATTTACAACATTGTATGCTGCCTTTCTGCCACTATAAGACAAACTTATACGGGGAGAATCCAAGCTTGATTTGGTCTAGAACCCACTTATTTGTTTTTTTGTCCCATAACATGCTGCTCCCCATCCACAGCCCCATTCATATGGATTAGGAATGAAGGGTCTGTGTGTGAAACTATAGCTCAGTGAAGAAGTACACATTTGTCAAGCCCTGGGGCCCCCAGGTCAGTCTTCTTGGGGCTAGGCTTCTCCAGGACTTGATTTCAGGCCCGTTAGGCAGTACGGCAAGGCCTCAGATATGACCGGGGGGGGGGGAACGTTGGCAACACCTTATTGTCCTTCCTTAGTCCACATGCTCTCTCAGATGGTCTCTCTGGCATGCCAGGGCCCTCATGGAGAGAACTGTGCTCTTCCTCCCTGGTCAGCCTTCTTCTGCCTCCTTAAATCGAGCCCTAGACCCCACCTTCCCCCAGGAGCACCCAATCCCCTTCTTCCCTCAGAAAGCCTGTGTAAAGTGAAAATGTCGACCTCCAATGAAGAACAGTCCTGTGAGCCCTTCCTCTCCCCTTTACTCTCAGTGTTGGGTGGGGCCAGCCCCCCACCCTGCCTTCCCACCCTTTCCCTATCGAGCGCCTTGCCTCATCTGCCCAGCCAGCCTCCCACCCTCTCGGGGCAGGGCCCACTGGTCCCTTCAGCTGTTTGCTCCTCTTGGAGGGCCAGCCATGTCCTGCTCCCAGCTTAGTTTGCAAAGCCCCACCCTAAAGCCTGCACACTGTGGGAACTCAGCTCTCAGTTGCAGTTCCCCGACCCCCGCCTCAGTTGCAGTTCCCCGACCCCCCATATGATCGTCTGGCCTCCGCCTCCTGCCCCTTGCCTGGGGGCTGCCCAAGCCTTGGTCAGCATGGCCACCATCTCATTCGGGTTGGCTCTGACCCCCTCAACAGAGGTAAGATGGACTTTGCCAGGATTGGGGTGGAGCTGGCCAATACCCTCACATTGTCCAGGGCTGCAGAGGTCGCCTAGCCCAGGGTGGTCACATTGTCCAGGGCTGCAGAGTCCATGGTGCTCATCTCTGGACAACATTTTAACACAAAAAAATTGCTGCCAGAGGAGGAGGAGGAAGAATAAGAGGAGGAGGAGGAAGTGGAGGTCCCACCTGGAGGCTGGCATCCCAAGACATTCCAGATGGTTTAAGACCAGGTGACCCTTATTGCTACTCTACCTTACAGTAGGGGGGTTAGAGATAAGGCATGCATCAAAGACTCTGCATCAATATGAATCATTTTTATTCTGCCTCATGCTTCAGGAGGCCTTGCTGCAGAGGAAGGTCATCTGATTCTCCAGGACATCTCTAGGTTGCCTGGCCTCTCTTGTCACCTCCTATTCCAGTAAATCATATTGTCAGATGGCAAAGTTTTCCCCCCAGTTCCATTCCTCCATAGCTCCTCATTTCCTCAGTCCCCCACCCCACACCCTGCCCTCCATCCGCTGCCCCCTCCACCTGCCATTTCCATGGGGTTCTGTTTCTCCAGTCTGGGAAGTGCCTGGGGAGGTCAGACAGTCACCAGTGAGGACAAAAGGCTCCTGGGCATGTTGAAGGTGATGCAGCTACAGGCCTGGCTTATGTTGGGTTAAATGTACGTGTTTGTTGAGCTCTGCCCCCTCCCCCAGGTCAGTCTATAGTGAGTATAAATAGGTAATTTTCTCAGTAGAGGGTGGTAAGCAGTGGGGTACCACAGAGATCAGTACTGGGTCCGATGCTTTTTAACTTGTTTATTAATGATTTGGAGTTGGGAGTAAGCAGTGAAATGACTAAATTTGCAGATGACACAAAGTTGTTCAGGGTGGTGAGAACCAGGGAGGATTGTGAGGCACTCCAAAGAGATCTGTCGAGGATGGGAGAGTGGGTGTCAATGTAGCAAATGGGGTTCAATGTGGCCAAGTGCAAAGTGATGCACATTGGAGCCAAAAATCCTAACTATAAATACACATTGATGGGATCCGAACTAGCAGAGACTAACCAAGAGAGAGATCTTGGAGTCATAGTAGATAATGCACTGAAAATGTTGAGACAGTGTGCGACTGCAATAAAAAAGGCCAACACTATGCTGGGGATTATTAGAAAGGGAGTTGAAAACAAATCAGCCAGTATCATAACGCCCCTGTATAAATCAATGGTGCAACGTCATTTGGAGTACTGTGTACAGTTCTGGTCACCGCACCTCAAAAAGGATATTATAGCAATTGAAAAAGTGCAGGAAAGGACAACTAGAATGATAAAAGGGTTGGAACACTTTCCCTATGTAGAAAGGTTAAAATGCTTGGGGCTCTTTAGCTTGGATAAACGACAGCTGAGGGTTGACATGATCAAGGTTTATAAGATTATGCATGGGATAGAGCAG
>NW_015164725.1:187522-248872 GCF_001447785.1 Gekko japonicus | reverse complement strand
AGAAGCCAATGTTGGATCAGGCCAATGGCCCATCCAGTCCAACACTCTGTCACACAGTGGTCAAAAATACCAGGTGCCATCAGGAGGTCCAGCAGTGGGGCCAAAAATACCGAGCGTCACTTGCCTCAAACAGTGGTCTATCTATTTATCTGTCTCTCTGTCTGTCTATCTACCTACCTACCTAATCACCACAGTGGTCTATCTATTTATCTGTCTCTCTACCTACCTACCTACCTAATCACTGGTCCCGGTCACACAAGTGGGATACTGCACCGCTGAAGGGAGGCAAATTAGAGCTGGAGCAAAAAGAACCGCAGTAGCACGATCCGACGTGCCCCCGTGGCTCCATGCTCCAGCCTTTGGCAGGCAATCAGACGTAGTGCAGCAAAACGGACGTTGCGTGTTTGTGTGCATGCGTGGGATGGGGAACAGCGTTGGCTGCGATGGACTACCAGCGCTTCCGATCAGACGCCTGGAGTTGCTGTGTGTCATCCGGAAGGTAGTGCTGTTGCCGGTACCTTTTCAATGCACATTTTCAGGCTGAAGGGACGGATCGGGGACGGGTGCATGATGCTTCCCAGATGTTGCGGTATGATCTCACTCGTTTGATGCGCCCTCAACCCGTCCATTTCGCGGGGCAAATCCTCCCGTGTGACCGGAGCCGCCAAATAGCATTTATTGTTTGTTTCTAAAGCACTTTCTTTATGTACAGTGCCTTATCACTGAATTTCTGTTACAGGAAAGAGGCCATGCCTCTAGTGGAAGAACCTGGATGCTACTTCTCTATGGCTGTGGTCTCAGACACTAAATAATCCCCTTTCAATCCACTTTCAGTGCACTTTCCAAGTGGTCTTTTAATGTGAACTGGCAAAATCCAGTTGGAAATTGCATTGAAAGTGGATTGAAAGTGGATTATTTCGTGTGCATGACCCCAGCCTATATGTAAGGCAAGTGAGTCATAGGTCCCCCCAAATGTTTTCCCAGTAAATTACAGGCCTGTGAAAGTCTCAACATGTGGAACTAGCACTAAGTTGCACAGACCAGGAAGACAGCCTTGACAGGCTAAATATAACTTCACATTGTCTATTACTGCTCTGAGGCAAAAATAGTTACCAGCAAACAGTCATAACGTATTCTTAAGATCTGGTTGCAAGAACAAAGTCATTTCTAGAATATGCCATTCTGATTAAAAATTGCAGTTTCTTGTGTTACTTGTTGCATTAAACACCTTCACCAAGTTTTAAAAGTTCATTGGAAATAAAAAGAACATTCCAATGTAGCATCACTGGTTTACCATGCTTTCATGGGCTATAACCAGCTTCCAAATTTTCAGTGGGTACTCCAGATAGTGAAGGATATTTGAGAGAAAAACAGATGGTCAACAAGTGGGCCTTAGAGCACAATTCTAGTTAAGGAGCATATGTCTTTTAATCCAGTGCTGCAACCAAACATTATTTCTCCAGCTGTTTTGTGCTCTCCTTATATTATTATGGGCAAGGGCACATAGGTGCCCTCTAGTGCCACCTAGTGATCTTCCAAGTTAACTTATCCTCACATCTGTTTGGGCTTGCAACAGAGACAGCTGAGCTATAATGAAACCAGCAGGGGCTGTGATTCTTTCACACCTCAGGGAGAATGAGGAAAAAATCTCTTAAACCATATGCTTATGGCTAACAATGGAGCTGATTTCTAATTGATTTTATAAACTAAGGTTAGCTGCTGGATGCTTTCCCACATACAGCTGAACCAAATAAAGTTCTAAAGTCACAGTTATGGGAATAACCTAATATAAAACATACTATGTTGTATTGTTTGGCTTGGTCTTAATCAATACAGCTTCTGTTTGTCACTAATACAAAGAAAGTTGCTTATTTTAATATTTTAATAACAAAAAGGAAATAACATTTTTAAATACCAGAACACGCTGAACCTCAATATTGGATACTGTGGGCCAAAAAGTAATTAATATCTGAGGACGTCGTCAAAATGATAGAGTAAATGGCCCATCTAGTCCAACTCTGTCACACAGTGGCCAAAAGTACCACGTGGCATCAGGAGGTCCAGCAGTGGGGCCAGGACACTAGAAGCCCTCCCACTGTTGCCCCCCCCCAAGCACCTTGAATATGACAACTTGTAAGGTACACAGAACTTGCAAATGATTTGTGCTTCCTGTTGCTATGCTTCTTCAGAAGCACTAAGTGTTCTCTAGTCCACAGAAGTTTATGCTAGAATAAATTTCATTAGTCTGGGCTTGACTCCTGTTTAATTTCACTCCAAGTGGAGATTCATGTATCTCCCTCATTCATACCTAACTTATGGACTAGAAATATACAGGAACATACACCTCTGCTCAAGGAACAGCTTTTTCTCATAGGAGAGGTGCTCCAGTCCTGTAATCAACATGGTTGCACCATTCTGTATTTTTTCTAGCTCTGCAATGTCCTTTTTGTGATATGGGGACCTCAACTGCACACAGTATTCTAAATAAGGCCACATCATGGGTCTATACAGGGACATTATAATGTTGGTTGCTCTATTTTGAAACCCTTTCCTAATATCCAGGAGGGTTTGCCTTTTTCACTGCTGTGGCACACTAGGTTGACATTTTCACTGAACCATCCAGTACGACCCCAAGGTATTTTCCCTTCTCAGTCTCAACAAGCTCAGACCCATTAGTTGGGATTTTTTGTTCCAATGTGCATCACTTTACGCTTGCCTACATGAAGCGTTCTTTACCACGTTGTTGCCCACTCACCCAATCTGTGCAGATCTTCCTGGAGTTCTTCACAGTGGGACTTGGTTTTCACCATCCTGAATAATTTTGTGTCATCTGCAAACTTGGCACCCCCAGTTCTAGATCCTTTATAAAGAAATTAAATAGCAGAGCCCCTAATACTTATTGTTGTGAGACCCCACTGCTTACTTACTTCCATTGAGAGAACTGTCCGGTTATCCCTAATCTCTACTTCCTTTCATTTAGCCAATCTTTAATCCATAAAGATACTCTTCTTCTTATCCCATGACTGCAAAGCTTACTCAAGAGTATTTGGTAAGGACAGGAACATACACCTCTGCTCAAGGAACAGCTTTTTCTCATGGGAGAGGTGCTCCAGTCCTCTAATCATCATGGTTGCACCATTCTGTATTTTTTCTAGCTCTGCAATGTCCTTTTTGTGATATGGGGACCTCAACTGCACACAGTATTCTAAATAAGGCCACATCATGGGTCTATACAGGGACATTATAATATTGGTTGCTCTATTTTGAAACCGTTTCCTAATATCCAGGAGGATTTGCCTTTTTCACTGCTGTGGCACACTAGGTCGACATTTTCACTGAACCGTCTAGTACAACCCCAAGGTCTTTTCCCTTCTCAGTCTCAACAAGCTCAGACCCATTGGTTGGGATTTTTTTGTTCCAATGTGCATCACTTTACACTTGCCTACATGAAACGTTCTTTACCACATTGCCCACTCACCCAATCTGTGCAGATCTTCCTGGAGTTCTTCACAGTGGGACTTGGTTTTCACCATCCTGAATAATTTTGTGTCATCTGCAAACTTGGCACCCCCAGTTCTAGATCCTTTATAAAGAAATTAAATAGCAGAGTCCCTAATACTTATTGTTGTGAGACCCCACTGCTTACTTACTTCCATTGAGAGAACTGTCCGGTTATCCCTAATCTCTACTTCCTTTCATTTAGCCAATCTTTAATCCATAAAGATACTCTTCTTCTTATCCCATGACTGCAAAGCTTACTCAAGAGTATTTGGTAAGGTAGCTTGTCAAAAGCCTTTTGAAAGTCCATTCTTAGCTATACAGTTTCAGTAAGGCAAGGGGTACAAAAAGAGTTGTACTGAAGGCTTCAAAGAGGGGGGGAAGGCTTTTGAGGTGGAGGAGGAATATGAAGGCAATTAATCAGTTGGCATCTCACAGGTTTTGGGGGAAGTAGCTCCAGGCAAGAGAGAGAGCCTTTTGAAAGTCCATTCTTAGCTATACCATTTCAGTAAGGCAAGGGGTACAAAAAAAGTTGTCCTGAAGGCTTCAAAGAGGAGGGGAAAGGCTTTTGAGGTGGAGGTGGAATATGAAGGCAATGAATCAGTTGGCATCTCACAGGTTTTGGGGTAAGTAGCTCCAGGCACAAGAGAAAAAGGACACAGTTGAATGAGGGAACAAGAGACATTTGGATGACTGATGGTGGTAGAGCTGAAGGAAATAGGTAAGGATGTGTCAGGATATGGAAGTGCAGAGGAAAGATTGCAAGGCTATGGAGGAGTTTGAAGGTAAGGAGTTTGAAGGTAAGGTAAGTTTGAAGGTAAGGAATTGTTGCAGGAGCCAAGAGTGGGTGGAAGCCAGTGCAGATAGTTAAGGAGCATCACATCACAGTAATGACAGACAGATGCATTGTTTTGGTGGAAGAATTTGCAATAGAGCGGCTAAAGTTCAACAGTGAAAGGCCTGAGAGGGGGAGGCTGCAGTAGTCAAGTTAAGAGACGAGATGTAAGAGGGTGTGAACCAGAATTTTCACTGAGGGGACAGAGGAAGAGTCATATTTTTGAAATTTTGCATAAGTAAATGTGGTGATTTAGTGACAGTCTGAACATGGGGATCAAAGGAGAGAGAGGAAAAAAGAGTTGAAGATAAAGCTGCTTCAACATACCACTTTATGTTGTTGGATGGTGATGGATATTGAAACTACACAAGAAGAGGAAATTGGGAGCAAAGGTGAAAAGAGGGCATACTATGTTGAGATAGTGACAATATACACAAGCATTCAAAAAATTCATGTACTTGAAATCTCAAATACTAGCTAACATTCATTACATTCGCTATATATGATAAGACTACATATTTGCTAATGGATTGTTAATAATGTCATTTCTCACAAGTGTTTCAAATTTAGTTGTACCAGGGAGTGTGGCAATAATAACAACAAACTGAATGCCATTGAGCATATGCGGAACAACTTGCTTTGGCACAGAACAACAAAGACAAATCTTCAAGGTAGGGGTGAATCAAACTCTTTTTAGAAATGGATTGCATAGTAGGGCCATGCCTCTCAAGTGTCCTTCCTTGTGTCCAATATCCTATATTTGTTTTGTCCACTTAAACAAGCTTTCCTACTTTCTCTTACCACAAAGACTTGTAGCGGTGCATTTAATATCATGGATTCACATCCAGCACGGCTCCACAGCAAACAGTTCCACTGAAATGAATCTGATAAAAATGTGCATGCGCATGAAAGCTTATACCCAGAATTAAACTTGGTCTTAAAGGTGCCATTAGACTCAAACTTTGTTCTAGATCCTCTGAAAGTAGATTTTTTTTCTAGCTATAATATTTGGCAGATTTATGATACATTGCTTATTTATTTGGGCAAATATACAACAGCTAGATGTAACAGGATATTACTTTAAATGTTTCCTTTAAATCTCTGATCAGTATTTTTGTGAACAATATTTTCACCTTTGTGTTATAGATAGATAGATAGATAGATAGATAGATAGATAGATAGATAGATAGATATAGATATAGATATTATCAAGGCTCTTTTTGTAGAAAAAACCCAGCAGGAACTCATTAGCATAATAGGCCACACCCAACAGCAGAAACTCATTAGCATATTAGGCCACACCCCTGACAGTGCAGATCTGCCCTCACAGAGGAGGGAGAGCTTGTACCTGAATAAACCTTGATCTTAAAGATGCCACTGGACTCTTTTGGATTGCTAGCTATGGGGGGGATGTGCAGATCTGAGAAGAAAGAAAGAGAGAAGGAGAGAAGGAAATAAGGAGGGAAAGAAAGAGGGAAAGAAAGAGAAGGAAAGAAGGAGGGAAAGAAAGAGAGAAGGGGAAAAGGAGGGGAAAAGGGAGAGAGAAAGAGAGAGAGAGAAGAGGGAGCGAAAGAGGGAAAGAAAAAGAAAGAAAGAGAAGGAAAGGAGGGAAAGAAAGAGAGAAGGAAAAAAGTAGGGCAAGAGGAAAAGAAAGAAAGAGAGAGAGAGAAGGAAAGAAGCCACCGCCACCCCCCATCAAGCCGCCCCCCACACACACACACCAGAAAAGCCCTTGCTGCCCTGAGCGGGCAGGCTGGGGAAACTCACCTTGCTTCTTTTTGCTCTGGTGGCCGACTGAGAGCTGCTGGGAGCAGGGAGTGTGGCCAAGCCAGATCGCAGCCGGAACACCGTTCCGGTGCATTCTGGCCCAAAAATAGCCCCGGATATTATAATTTTTTCGTTTTCCTTTATTGAGGTAAAAAAATTATAATACCTATAACCAATAATATAACACAAAGAATTATAAGAGATAAAGCAATCATACAAGAAAAAAACATTATATAAGGAAAAGCACATTTACATTCACATCAGTGAATTTTCATGCATAAGGAAAGAGCATTAATAAAGTAGCAATAAGTAACCCTTATCCTAAACTCTAATAAATATAGTTCCTACAGGTATAGAACTCTTACAACAACAATATAACAAGTAAATTATAACCACTCCTGAAATTGATACCATTCATCTGCTATTAATTGCCAAATATTCTAACATTGGATACCATTTTTCATCAAAATTAGCTCTTTTAGGAAATCACAGTGTTCTATTAATACCATCAGTAATATTATCCATGATGTACTGGTCCCACAATTTAGTAAACCACAAATTCAAGGTCAGAGTGGTTTGATTTTTCCACCTAGAAGCTATTGCTGTTCTAGCTGCCGCAATTAACATGTCTATTAGATCTTTATTTCTTGGTGGATATGAACCTGGAGGCTAGTAATTTAAGAGCAATGTTTCAGGACAAAAAGGAACATTGCATCCTATTATCATTTTTATGTGAGACAGGAATTAGCTCACAAGACCACCAATAGTGGGCATACATTCCAGTGTGTTTGCAAGCTTTCCAGCATTCCAGACTATATTTTGAAGACATACATGAGACTGTGATGGATTGCAAAGAAAATCAGGCTTTTAAAGATGCTGCTTGGTACAGAGAATCAGGGAGGTTACGAATTAATCTTCCTTGGAGAGAAGAGCTTATGTGATTGGCTGCTCTACTCACTCTCTGATTGGCCAGCATCAGCTGAGAGAGGAAATAAAACAGCTGATCTGGAGGGAAAAGAGGTCTTTCACAATTTGATGTTTCGCCTTTTTGTTTGAAAACTAACGTCTGGATCAGTAGCCAGAGGGTTTGATTTCTGAGGGAAGAGACATTTGGGAGTCAGTGTTTTCTGACAAGCAACAGTCAGAAAAGTACTTCTACAGAGAGAAGAAGAAAAACCCCATTATCTTTAACTATATGAAAACTGCTCTGAGGGAGAATTTAGATTCTCAGTCAGGAAAGCTACAGAACAGCCTTATACAAACAAAGGATACTAGAGAAGGATTTGGCAGAAGGTCTGGGTAGTTAGAGTGAACTCCCATACAAGCCAAATAATAAAACCAAGGGGTTATTGCTTCTTAGGGACAAGGAGAGTAACTTCCTGCCGGTGAAAGGGGTTGAGAAGAGAATCCTGGTCTGTGATAAAGGAGAGAAGCTTAGACACCTCAGGAGTTAGTGAAAAACTGAAATATCTAAAGGAAAACCTAGGACTCTGAAGGAAGAAATCTAGAAACTTTAAGTAAATGCTGTCCTCAAGAAGAAACAAGAACTATGTTAGTGCTGAAATATACTAAACAAAGTACCTCTCAAAGAAAGAACTAGAAATCCTTGAAACAAAACTACAAATACATTCTCTTGAATGTTCTAAGAATTTAGCTCTGTATACATATTAGAAAGTCTTTACCTCAGCAATCTCAAAACCTTGATTATTCCTATTATACATATATTTACTGCATGTTTAATAAAATCTTTATTCTGTTTTTATAATATAATTTGCCTCAAGTGCCATTTTATAAGGGTTTATAAAACAGGACAGATCCTGTCTTTCCCTCAAGTTCCTGAACTGGGTCTAAAGCCTAAACCAATATCTAAACAAAGAATGGGACAGTTTCAAGTTTATATAAAAGAGAAAGAGAAGATATACATGCTACTGTTTAGACCAGTTTTTAAACATTGCAGAATTCAGGCCTGGTGTAAACCAATGCTTCTTAAGACTGATTAAGTTTGATAGTCGTTCCGATTCCTGGGGCATAGGACCAGTTGTAGTTGTATAAATTTATTCTCAATAGAACAAATGTAAGCTGGAGTCCTATGAGCAGTCATGGGAGGGCGACAGTTTGGATATCCTAATGTACTCCCCCAAATCTACCCCTTCAAAATTCTGTAAGGCCTTTCTGTGCCACCAGGAACATATTCAGTCTTTCTCAGGCTGTTTCAGGGGATTTCCCTCCCCCTTCAATTAATTTAGTAAAGGTAAAGTTTCCCTTGCTTGAAAGCCAGTCGAATCCGACTCTAGGGATGCGGTGCTCATCTCCGTTTCCAAGCCGAAGAGCCAGTGCTGTCCAAAGAAGTTTCCGTGGTCATGTGGCTGGCATGACTAGACACCGAGGCACATGGAACGCTGTTACTTTCCCACCGAAGTGGTACCTATTTGTCTACTTGCAATTTCTTGCTTTCGAACTGCTAGGTTGGCAGGAGCTGGGACCAGAGACGGGAGCTCACTCCATCATGCAGCACTCGGGTCTCGAACTGCTGAACTACAGACCTTCCAGTCTGCAGTTCAATGTCTTAACCACTTGCGCCACCACAGCTCTTGGTCAATTAATTTACAGACTCATATTTTTCTGCATACTTGAGTTTGTAGAAAGTCATCTGTGAGTAGCCTATCATAACTGAGGCCAGAGTAGCAGCAAATTTCTTGAACTACATTCTGGTGGAATGAACTCCTGGAAGAGATCAGTTCCTCAAGGCCTGTAAAATGGAGCTCTTCCACCAGGCTTTCATAGGGCTGCCAAGTCCCCCCGGGGGGCGGATAATCCTCCGCTTTGGAGGCCCGATTTCCACCGCCGTGGAATCGGGCCCCGGGGGGAACCCCACCCCGGTGTGCATGTCAGCTGGATGTGACGTGATGACACCGGGCACGCTGGGGGCGGGGCCACAGCCATCTGAGGGGGGAGCTCTTATGTTTTCCCCACAGATGGCTGTGGCCCCGCCCCCAGCGTGCCCGGCGTCATCACGTCACATCCGGCTGATGTGCATGCGGCACGCGCGCACTTCACGCACGCGCACTCGGCACGCCGTCCAGGAGCCCCCCGCCGCGAACAGAAACGGACTTGGGAACCCTAGGCTTTCGGGAGCTGCCACCACCATTGATAATTAACAACTAACAGCGGAATGAGAGACAGCCCTGGATTCCTGGAATTTCCACCAACAGCCTAAAGGACAACAACCTCCTCAAGGACAATCAGAAAGGAAGCTCAAGAGCCAACTGTGAGTTGAAAGCATTGAATAATGGCCGCCACCATCAAATTAATAACAACTACTAGCACTTTATTATGTTAGATGGTTTTAGATCTGTTTTAATTGCAGTTTATGTTTTAATATAACTTATTTGTTTTTATGTAAGCCGCCCTGAGCTGGCTCTGGCTGGGAAGGCAAGGTAGAAATTTGATAAATTAATAATAATAATACATTGAATTTGCTTGCAAATACCTGAAGTTCATTTTTATGATCCTTCATACTGTATGGCATGCAACTTATACTGGCAGAGTTGCCCAAAGAAAAACTGTGCTAGCCATGATTTTTGTAGTGAGTAAAACAAGTTTCTGCATTAACACCGTGGAAATGCTCAGATGTTTTACAAGAGGTCATATCTCCAGGTTAGACTCATAAAAGAACCTAGCTACATGTTATGTTTACTATATGAGAATAGCCCCACCAAATAAGAGTTCAGCCTATTGAGAATTATTTTGAAGACTTCCCTATCAACAGGCATAGAAAGTTCCAAGACAGAATTTACAACACATACAGTGAGGGAAGAGCCACTATTTTATCTCCAGGTAATTTCCACTGCTCTCCCCCAAGTCCCAGAAAAAATTAACCACTAAGAAGAGGGATAAGAGGAAACACACAATAATGAGAGAAGGTTCCTCCTTCACTGCATGCATTCTATCCCCCCCCCCAACTTTTTGTGCCTTTTGATGAAGGAGCCTTCTGAATTCTCAACAGAGAAGGTTCTCGCATGCTGGAGCTGTAGTTTTGTGGTGACAATAGCATGTAGCCCGACACTCAGTCAATGAGAACTGGAGTGATCTTCAGGAGTAGTTCTGTGGCTAGATCAACAGATTTATACATATTCCAAACAAATGCTTGGAGCCAATGCTCCCTCTAAACCGTGGAGTCTTGTGAGCAAAAATTCTACTTTATGCGCTACTGACATTAAAGATGTGGGTGAGTGATTTGGCTGCTTGCATAAATTAGTTTGCTCTGGAGCCATCCTTCCTGAGCTAAGACAAAAATGTGTGACCCGATGGCTAAAAAAAACGATGAGCTAGCTCACACTAACTCAGCTTAAAGGGAACACAGCTTGGAGCTATGTGTTTGGTGGCACCAAACCAAATCTGTTGAGGGAAGGGAGAAAGGCATATGGGTTCTATAAAAATCCTCACCCTCATGCTTGAAAAGTGATTGGCACTGTCCAAAAAGGAAATATCAACCATCGGTTAGTAAGTGCATACCTCACTTGCTTCCACCAAGGAGAACTAGATGTACAGCCTTGAGTATTGAATGGAAACCATCTACGTACCATCCTTCCTTGAGGCAAGGCTCCAAACCCACTAGATTGGTGTATAGAAGCCTGCACTGGGCTACATTTAAATTGGAATGGGGAAGCAACCCTCAATCAGTCTGGATGAATGAGAGGAAATGAATTCTCTTCACCTAAGCACATTCAATTAGTCTCAGAGAACCTTGACCCAAGTACTAAAATTGCAATTAATTAATTGCCCAACCATCTCAAGGCTGTACTATATACCCAGAATGCGGATAAACCCAAAATCGAGCAGATTTAGAGATGCATTGCCTAGTATAGATAATCTACATTGAAAACAGCCTGGTCTATCAAGATATTAATCCTAACTCTTTGCAATTACTTTAATTTAAAATGCATAGTATTATAATCTTCAAAAAGTGATTTTTGGTCCCAGATATCAGAACATATTCCAGATGCATTTTATTACTTTTTTAAAATATAGAATTACAACTAGATTAAAACTGGGTATTTTTTTAATCTCTCCAAAAATGTAGTACAGGCTAGAGAGAGTCTATAGTTGTAAAGCCACATGCAGGTCATAGATCAAAAATATGTGGAGGTCCGCAACATGCAGAGCTTAAAAAGGGGGGGGGGATGTCACATTCTTTCATTTCCAGCATAAGAAATGGCCAACTTGTTCAGGGCAAATAATTGTTTGAACTGAGGATTTTATTATTAATCTCTGAAGACTGCTGAATTTAGGGTCACAGTAAGGGTTGATTAGGTACAAGGTGCACAAAGCTCTCCTCTGTCGATGCTATTGAAAGAAGCAAGTAATTTAGATTCAGAATTGGTCTTGGATTGAAGCTCACTCCATTACCGACCATTTTCAATTTCAGCTATACAATAAACATCAAGCTCAGCAAGGAAATTAGTACATTTGGTAATGCATTGGGGGAGATGGGTGGGTCTTTCACAAGATGACACTTATCACCAAAGCTTCAGTTAATGAAACCCTTGAGTGGTATCTGCGTTTGACATATTTTGACATTTTTTGAAATCACATCCAGCGTTTTCTCTCTCTCTCTCTCTCTCTTTCTCTCTCTCTCCCCCCAACTCCAACGACACAATGTTCTGCTTTATGAAGGGGGAAAATTCCATCTATCTTTAAAATAAGTGCTGAAGAGCTGCAATATTATTGAAAAAAATTAAGGAGAGTCTGACTGTACCAGGAGAGACAGAGAGAACAGCAGACATTTTTTTTCAAAACGTAGAAGATACTGCTGGATAAATATTATTTAAACTGAATAGGTTCCCAGACAGATGCATTTACACAAGGAATTGTCAGGCATCTAGAACTGATGTGTGAGCCTGCTTTGCTAGCTAATAGTAATATTGTTTGTATTAGTATGTTTATTATTATTTATTTCTGTTTTATCCACTGGCCATGGCTGGTTAGAAACATTTAATTTATCAGTGAATATGTGGTAGAAAATATTGTTGTTGTTATTTACAAAATTTGTATCCTTCCTTTCCACCCTTACAAGGGTTGCTAAGACAGCTAACAATTTAAAACGTACATGTTGAAATTACATTATAAAACCATTGAAATTAATCCCCCTCCAAAACATGCATCATTAAAATAATTTTAAAAGCGTTAAAAAAACAGTTAAATACATACAAAACAGTTAATATACATACAAAATATAAAAACATTGGTTAGGGAGGAGGGATTATTGAGGGAATAACAAATGAAACAAAAACAGTCTTCGCCGGGTGGACAATGGCAGCAGAAGGGGACAGAAGACTCTTCCTGGGGGGAGAGTTCCACAGTGTTGCTGCCATGACCGCGAAGGTTGCCACCCACCTACTCTCAGAAGGCAGGGGCACCCGAAGCAGCGCCTCCAAAGATGGCCATAATATTTGGGTGGGTTCAATCAGGGATTAGCCAGTCCTTCAGGTATGTATAGACATGCATCTCATTAAGTTACTTTTTTATAGACACACATCCCATTAAATTACTTTTTAGACCCTCTTATTTATGTTCCATGATCCCATAATCATAGTAAGCACTCTAAGAAACTAGTATTCTTTTTTCCAATCAGCTGTCCCTTCCTCCCACAAAGACACGTTTCTACTCCTTAAGGCCAAAAGCTACATTTGAAAATGCCTAGTGAAAGCTTCAAAGCCCAAAGAAGGCCTACATTTCCTCTTGAGTTATGAAATGTGGCTTTAGTGCCATGTAGGGATTCCCTTTGGCTAGCCAAAGCAGAACAAGATATTTGAGTTAATTTTAGGTATTGAATAATTAATATTTTCTTGGCTTAGAATGAGCATCTACACACATGCGTGTGGGTAGAGACAACCATTGCCATAATTACTTCTAGCAGCTCAAAACGTTGTTAAATAAAAAGTCCCATACTTCTTTTAAAAACTATCTAGACCCAGACTTTGGCAAAAATCAAGATGCAGAGAGCTGAGCAATAACCACTGTAGTTTTATATATTAATTAAAATATTTATACCCTGCTTCTCCTGCGTGGCTCAAGGTAGCTTACAATTCCAAATCAAATTCAATTTAAATCCAAACACAATTCAATAAAACCCCATTAACCCCTCTTTGCAGGCACTCAAGCAGCCTCTCTATCTCAGCACTCTCCAAATGCTCTCAAGGTTCTTTGATTTGTAGAAGGGTGTATGGGGCGGGGAGTTTTCACCTTCTGGCAAAATGAGCCCCCTTTTTCACACCCCTTTGCCAAACAGTGCAGAACTATTTGCAGTAGAGTGGGTGGCAAGGGAAGGGAAGTGTACCTCTCTCTTCTGGAACCTCCTGAGCTTGGTTGGTATTCCCCCATATTGGAATGCACATCCAAATATATTTCCCAATTGAAAAACATGCGGTACAGGAAATGCTATTGGCATTCAGAAGTGCATCTAAATGGACATCTGGATGCCGACATCATTCCTCTGCATTGCATGGGTTTAAATGGGATGTGCATCCCAAAGAGAGAGTACAGCCAGTCTGCCTCAGCACCAGTGACATCATATATAACCAAATCCGCTGCTGAAAGATGTGCATATCTGGCCTATGAACAGGGGTGTAAATATTAAAGAGCACCAAGCAGAGGAGCTTTTCATACCCACTTATTGCATCAACATTCCAACAGTGCTACTGGAATGAAAGGGCCCTATAGGACCATTGTGATCATGACAGATCATAGCAGACAAGACTTCTGGACAGGATAATTTCTCCTATAAAATTAATAGATTTGGGATTATGGTTGGATTCAGCATGATTTGTGAACGCCCAGGTAACAGCCAGGCCCATAGTGGCTTCTTTTCTGTTATTATTTCAAATGATATGGTGGCTACACTTATTACTGGGAGAAAGAAGCCATGCTGCTGACATTCATGAAATTTTTACTATGGTGTACACATTAGTAACTGTAGACTGATGCTGAACTGCAGACTGGAAGGTCGGTAGTTCAGCAGTTCGAGACCCGAGTGCCGCATGACGGAGTGAGAGCCCGTCTCTGGTCCCAGCTCCTGCCAACCTGGCAGTCCGAAAGCAAGAAATTGCAAGTAGATAAATAGGTACCACTTCAGTGGGAAGGTAACAGCATTCTGTGTGCCTCGGCGTCTAGTCATGCCGGCCACATGACCACGGAGACGTCTTCAGACTGTGCTGGCTCTTTGGCTTGGAAACAGACATGAGCACCACCCCCTTGAGTTGGATTCGACTGGCTTTCGAGCAAGGGAAACCTTTACCTTTAACCTTCAGGTTAGATTACTGCAGTTGGCTTGTGGGGAGGGGACTGCCCTTTGTGACAGCTCAGATACTGCAATTAACACAGACTGCTACTTAATCCAGCACTCCCATATAAAGCCTATTTGGAGATGATTACACCAGCTGCTAGTTCACTTCTGGGCCCAATTCAAGACACTGGTGTTGAACTTGGAGTCTATAGTGGCTGTAAATGGGACTTGATTATTTTCATCATCAGCCCCTCCATCTCAACTCCACTGACAAGATCTTGCCGACAGTTCCATCATATATCCCTGCTGATCTCCAGAAGAATCACAGCCTTCTCTCTTGCAGCAAATATTTTTCAGCACCTTCCCACAGGAGCTGCCTCTGGCCCTCTCCTTGTGAGGCAACATAAAACCTTGCTTTTCAAATGGATGAATGCCAGTTCGACATTTCACATTTTCTTACAGATTACATTTCATTTTAGTTGTTTAAAATTTAAATTTTGTTTTCTTAACTTTTTGTACACTTCTTTGAAAAGCGTTATAATTTAAAAAATGAGTCAATACATTTCTAAAACCTCTACGTTTGCAAGTTACTTGGGCTTTACAATGAAGAAAGAAGCAAAGGATCTGAATATCAGCTGCAGCCTCACTTATGTGTACCAGTTAACCTTGAAACAAAATGGTCTGTTTCTCCAGAAGTTTCTTTTTTAAAAAATAATTTCAAACCTCAAACACAAAAAAATAATAATGGTGGCAAGTATACACATAAGCATCTAGAAAAGGTTTCCAAATATCTAAAGTAGTAGATCATCATTTTCATGCCATATATTCAAATGCTGATAAGGTCCTCAATCCTTTGGATTATGGGAGGTGGATATTTATCTCTCTACTGCTGTAACGTTCCTGTAAAGTACTCGGTTCGCCGCATGGAGGACTCGGACGACGACATGCTTTTCCACACGTTTATTGTACTTCACTCCAACTAAGACTAACTCTAACGGCCCAAGAGGGCCAACTATATACAAATCCACCCAGCACCCCCTATTCCCATTGGAGGGTTTGAATGTCCCGTCAAAGTGGCTATTGGTTGGGGCTGGGGGAAACCAGGATCCAAAGTTTCCTTTGTTCCAGGAGCCAAGTTCCTGCATGTGCAGCGGACCCCTGGTGGCGGTCCACGTACATAACAGTTCCTATTTCACTGACAAAATCAAGCCTAATTTACGTTGCCACATTCCTACCCAAAACTGGGGGGGGGGACTTGGTGGCACATGGAGAGCCAACCACTCTCTTGTGGGGGAACCCCCCCCAACCCTTTTCTGTAGTCACAAAGATGATTGCCAGCTCATGGTTTACACTGCCCAGTTCACTCACTCACTCACACACACAACACACACACACACACGTATTCCCCCCCCACACCCATGGGTCATCTCAGTCACTACAGCTTGTAAAAGCAGCTTGGTATTAACATTTTGTTGTTGTTATTACCAGTGGGACATTTAACTCTTTTTTCCAAACAGCATTCCTCCGTGTTCCATTGTAAACTTTGTGGCCCAGCTTCCAAAGCAGTCCGCTATGCAGCTGATGCTGGAACAGGCTGCTTTTTGGAAAAATAAAAAATAAATACTTGCTGGGTATATGGAAGATATTTTGTGAAGCTAGAGGAGCCCTTCTAACTTCACAGGAGGGCCCTACCCTAGTCCCTGACTTTTCCCTCCGTGATGTATGTCAGGTGTCGGGTGAGACATAAATTTAATCTTAAAGTGGATACTTTTAATAACTGCATCTGTTTCACAGAAACACTAAACTATCGGATATATCCTGTGATTACTGATATTATTACAGAATTTATACATTATTGCAGTTTGAAATTATGTTGATTTGTTGTGATTTGTTACTTTTGCCACATTTGGAAGAAAAGGGAGAAAGAATGAAAGGTAAAGAAAAGCGCTGTTTTTTCCTATTTTAAAACAGAAAGAGTGAATGGAATGACAGCATGGAATCTCGTAACCTTGAGCACACAAAAGAAAGTTAAATATGTATAAAAACGTGGAGGGGGATTCTGAAACTAGCTGGGAGGGAATAAATAATTGCCAGTCTAAAAACTAGTTCTAACTAGTTCATGACCCAAACACACAAGAATCGGCTCTCAGATCACTTTAAATGCTGTATTGTGGCTGCTAGGATGCAAGACGGCTTTTTAAAAAAGAGGTCCGGGGTGGACGAGGCAGAAGATTTAAAGTTCACTCGTTCTAAGGGGTTTGATATTTACTCTTTAGTTCCATTGAAAGCCTGGGGAAATGATTATAGATTCATATATTTCAAAATCTCACACAGCTCTATTATTGTTCATTTTTCTTTTATTTTGCCCTATTCAGAAGAGAGAGAACAATTAAAACAAAAATACAAAGCCACCTAATAGGCCATTTCTGAACTCGACTGGACTTACGAAGATAACACTTACAGCTTGAGTTCCTAACCGGGTGGTCCCTCCCAAAGACATTTTCTCCTGTCACATGTGGGGGGTCAGCTTGAAGATTTCAGGGATGGGAACTGTATTGTAGAGGACACCTACAACTCAAGACTCACATTGTGCTAAGCGACAATTTTTTAAAAAATTAAAATGTTGCCCTCACATGTCGCTGCTCTGAATATTTCTCCTGCCACTGTCAGGCAAGGTTTAAAGTGCTGGAGCGAGAACCTTGAGTACGGCTGCCCTTGTGAAACCTCTGAGAAGGAATAATAGGAGCTGGATATCTTCTGAACCAAAAATAAATCCTGTACCACAAAAGAATTAGCACTTAATTTCTCCAGCATGTGTGGGATTCTCTTTCTTTCTGGAGTTCATCAGAGCTATTTCCCATAACAGAACATTCTTGCTCTCCCACACTCTATTTGCCCCTTTCTCCTTAGTTTTCTGTTTTTATTAATAAAACTTTGTTGGTAGAAGTTTCACTTCTGTCAGACACAGAATCTACACGTGCACATAAATAATCAAAACAACAAGTATTACACAGCTGACCAATCAATTTATTTTTCCAAATAAAGCTTTGATAAATATAGACATATCCACTTTTTAAAAAGTAGCTTTATTGCTATAATATTTTGCTCATTATTCTCATCCAATTCTGGTTATTGAATCAGGGAAAGTAAACAGCAACCCCCAAACCATCAATTCCTGCATCAAGTTGGAAGCATAAAGCTTCACTTCTTACCTGACCGTGTCTCTTCCAGTGGAAAATGAGAGCTTAGCCCAGAGGCTTCGCAGCTTTTGAAAAAAAAAATTTGTTTTCCCATTCAGTGAAACAAGATCTTGATTAAACTTGTTATGATTACTGAGGAACAGGCAGATTTGCTTCATAACAAGTTTTATTTATTTGGTGGATCTATTTGAGACAGTTGTAATTTGCAGTTTCACTCCATATTTTCCCAAGGTGACTAATAAGCACATAAACCCCATCATGACAATAAAATGATGACCAAAACGTATATCCAAAACATTAAAAATTATAGCTCATAGTAGTAGTAATAAGCAGCAGTTAACTGCAAACAAAGCAACCAAATAGTAAACAAGCTTAAATTCTTTTCTTCTTCTTCTAACTTGCAATCCAATGACCCAGTATTTTTGGAGTAGTTTAAATTCCATAAAAAGCAGCACAATTTTTTAAAGGCAAAAATGAAAAGCAGCATATATTTTTTTTAAATGCACCTCCATACTAATATGAAGCATAATCCACCAAGAACCTTTAAAAGCGCAGTTCTAAGAACAGGGACTATTACAATCAAACCTAGGTGTGGGGTTACAAAAATAAATCGCTCAATAAAATGACTGAGTATAAAGGAATGCTTTTACTAGACACCCAAACTCCAGTAGTTCACCACCACATGGTAGGCTGTGAAGTAGGATAACAGAAGACCATGTCCTTTTTAAGTGACCACCTCAATTCAGAAGCGGGGGTGGGGCATATAAGCAAGGCCTACAAGATTATCTCAGTTGGCAAAAAGGCTCATATTGGAATAGGCAGTCTAGGTTCTAGCCCATTTTGGGTAATAATCCAAACTCTGAATGAGGCCCAGAAGCAACCGGCGACCACTGCAGCTCTTTTAAACTGGTAAAACAGGTTTCCTACAGTTTTTGCCAGATGGCCCATGGACGATCAGATCTGTGGGATCTCTTCCAATTGCATAATTCTTTGACTAATGCAGAGTTTCAGCCACAAATCATATATCTTTACTGCCAAGCAATCTGCAACATATTCTCTATGGTTTGTACTGGGTTGGCAGGCAGGCTACAGGTCCAGGAAAGGAAAAGTCAAAAGGAGTTTTCCTTAATTTGTTGCACTAGGTGTTCTGCGTCAAAGGCATTGGCTCCTGGTCAGTAACTAATTTTGTCAGAGGGCCTCCTGAGAAGAGAATAAAGTGACGTATACTAAGGACCACTGCCAAGTCTGCTGTTATAAATGCCTCTCCCCTGTACCTCTCCTTTGCTTCTGGGTTGGAAAACAGGAAAAGGAGCAGCCAACAGCCCTTAGCACTCAGAACTGTCTGAAAAACCTCCAGTTGCTGTCTGATCCCTATAATAAATTATTATACATAGCTCATAGCATTATAAAAAAGATAGTTTCCAACACTGCAACCCCATTCTCTCAGTGTTTTGGTCACTCTTTAGTATAACAAAGAAGCAGAATCCACAATGTGCCTAATTAAATAAGATATTTCATTCTGGAGTGGTAGAGTCCCTAGGTATAGGGAGCAGGTTTAACCCCAAAACCAGTAGCTTTTCCCCTTATTTGGAATGGCTGCTTTATATCCCTCTGAAGAAAACTAAAGCACTGCCTCTAACAGGGACATCATGAAGAGGGAACATTATCTACCACTAGGGTTGCCAATCCCAGATTGGTGTAGTGGTTAAGTGTGCAGACTCTAATCTGAGAGAACCGGATGACCTTGGGCTAGCCATAGTTCTAGCACAGCTGTTCTTGAAAAAGAGCAGTTTCTGTCGGAGCTCTCTCAGCCCCACCTACCTCAAAGGGTGCCTGCTGTGGGGAGGGGAAGGGAAAGGAGTTTGTAAGCCGCTCTGAGACTCCTTTGGGTAGTGAAGGGTGGGGTATAAATCCAATCTCCTCCTCCTCCTCTTCTTCTTCTTTAAATTGGGAAATACCTGTAGATTTGCAGGGTGGAGCCTGAGAAGGGCAGGGTGTTTGGAGGGAAGGGACTTCAATGTAGGGCTGCCAAGTCCCCCCGGGGGGCGGATTTCCCCCCGCTTTGGAGGCCCGATTTCCACCGCCGCGGAATCGGGCCACGTGTCACCTCCGGCTAACCGTCCGGGAGCCTAACTCTAACCCTAACGCCGTCCGGGAGCCCCCCACCGCGGAAGAAAAAGAACTTGGCAACCCTACTTCAATGGGGTATAATGCTATAGAATCCACCTTCCAAAGCAGCCATTTTCTCTGGGCAAACAAATCTGTAATCCCAGGCAATCTCCAGCCACCACTTGGAGGTTGGAAACCATAGCCACCACCCCTTTCTAAGGGCAAATCTCAGGTTGTGGAGGAAAGAGCAAGATGTTTTTAAAGTTCCTCACCCAACCCCACACAGCGCCCAGCAGCCAGGTTCAGGATGGCTGAGAAGAAAAAGAGGCACGTCAGAAAATGGCTTCCTCTACCATACAACTGGCTTGGGGGGGGGGCATAGTTCTTCTTAGGGAATGGAGGACATAGCTGATTTGAGGTAACAGGACCAACAAGTGGGCCTGGACTTAGTCCTCCAAGGCAATCACTTCAGTAATGGGCATCAACACAAGGAATGGGTGAAGGAGGAACTCTCCACCACCATTCTCTTCTGCATCTCAGTTCTCACTGAGGCCATTTGTCTTGAAGTAGGTTAATTGTGTCAGGCCAGTTTTCTTGTCTTGAAGATGGAGGTATGGAATGGGGTTGAGGACAGAGATGTGAAGTCCTGGAACAAAATGGGGGGGATTGGGGGGGTCCTGTTTCTTCTAGTTGGGGGAAAGGGATGGAACCTTCTCCCATCCATCAATCCTGACTGGTCTATAGCTTGCTATGGCAATAAAAGTGTGTAAATCTGTCTCAGGTTTTGTTGTAATGAAATTAATCTTAGCTGATGTGCTCCTTGAAGTTCTGTTATTTGCATAATTGGGAACATACATTTATCCAATTTGGGTAGTTCTCCATTCCAATTTATGTGAAATTTTGTTACCGCTGTGCCTCTAAAAGTAGTCATGAAGGGATTAAAAATTACACCTTAATTGCAAGTATCTACTCATTGCCCACATGTTGGTGTGAATTAATTAGTGTAATTAGCTTTGTATTTGTAACCAATGCCCAGCATATACAGTATAAAAGAAAAAAGGTCTGGAAACATAAGCAACCATTATTGCAGTCAGTGATAGACTTTTTCTTTTTTTGTCATTGCTTTAGTAAATTGCATTGTTTCCTGACATTCCTAATATGTTTCCATCCATGTCTGGCAGATTTTATTTTCTCTTAAATTTTAAATTGCTTTGTCTCTCTATTGGCACTTGTTGCCAATATCAGCACAGCACAAAGTGGAACCTCTGCTCAAAGTATTCTTATTTGGAAGCTTCATTGATTTGAATAAATCATGAGTTCATGAAGCTGCCTTATACTGAGTCAGACCATTTGTCTGTCAAGCTCGGTACTGGCACTGGCTCTCCAGGGTCTCAGGCAGAGGTCTTTCACACCACCTACTACCTGGGGACTGAACATGAGAACCACTCAGGAATCACATCCTTCTTGTACCAGACTGGAATGACTATCATGGAACATAGAAAGGCCATTTGACAACACTATCATCGCTGTACGAGGTGACTAGTGCTGGAGTGACTTCAGAATTAGGGAAGTTTGAAATACTCAGTCTCCTCTTTATGAAACCTGTATCCCTACAAATTTAGGATCTGACTGGCAATAGAGTTTTGGCCCCAATTGCCTTCATTAGCTAGCCCTCTGACTATATATTTTTTCCCATCTGAGCTCCTGTGCCTGCAACAGCTATAAAGCAGACAAAAATTCAAAAGATGGATATTCCCCCATTACTTAGTTTCCAGCTTGGGGAAAGCCACCATATTTCTGTCTCTCATGCAACCGTTAACCAGTGTTGACCTGGAATAAGCCATTAAAGAACATGACAAACCTGCCACTTGAGTAAAGCTTCACCATACCAGTTTCCCCCAATGTACCATGCTTCTTGCCTACTCCATCCTCACTACTCATATGTTACTCTATGACTTTCCCTGTCCTCTCTGTTCTTTCTAAAAAGTACTGGGTTCGATTCGATACATCAGGACGCGGACCATGACATCGAAGAAGACACGTTTATTTGTACTTAACACATAGAACAGAAAACTAACGGCCGGGTGGCCAACTTGATACAGTTGTGGAGGGACACCCCTAGGTCCTATTGGCGGGTTTGAACTTCCCGCCAATGTCCCTATTGGCTCCTTACTTGTAGTTCAGGAGCCTAGTCCCTATTGTCTTCTGGATTGAAGCTCTAGCTGCCTCTGGCTGGCACAGGCAGTGATCAGAGGACATGACACTTTCCTTCTCATTTAGACTACAATGCCCCCCCCCACATGGACTGTGTCCCTTCTTTGTTCTTCACTGTATCTAATACCTTGTTAGAGCCATAGTAAAGGTAAAGGTAAAGGTTCCCTTGCTCGAAAGCCAGTTGAATCCGACTCTAGGGTTGCGGTGCTCATCTCCGTTTCCAAGCTGAAGAGCCAGCGCTGTCCAAAGACATTTCCGTGGTCATGTGGCCGGCATGACTAAACACCAAGGTGCACGGAACGCTGTTACCTTCCCACTGAAGTGGTACCTATTTATCTACTTGCAATTTCTTGCTTTCGAACTGCTAGGTTGGCAGGAGCTGGAACTAGAGACAGGAGCTCACCCTGTCTTGTGGCACCCGGGTCTTGAACCGCTGAACTACTGACCTTCCACAGCCTGCAGTTCAGCGTCTTAACCACTTGAGCCACCGCAGCTCTTTTTTTTCTTTGTTAGAGCCATATTAATTCTAAAATAGTATAATCTGCAGATTGTTCTCATTCTGTTCTCATTCAAAATCTCAAACTCCGATGATACAATGTAGAAACTGAGTCTTTTCAAGGTTTGGGCAAGCTTAGTTTTTTTAAAATACATAAAAAACTTAAATGCAGCCAAAATGAAAACAAATAGCAATAAGGTATTACTGGTGGGGGGAGGGAATCCAAGCATATGTGCTTTCAAATTTCTGTAAGCATGTCTGTATCTATATATCACATCAGAGTGGAAACAAAACAAAATATAGTACTTCGAACAGGTGGACCCTTCCCCAAAAAGAGAGGCAGGCTTCCTAATTATTCTTATGCTGTTGAAATTATTTTAATTTTGCATCTCAGCAGATCCACATTTGTATGCTGAAAACAGGTGTTCATCAAAAGGAGATGATAAAGAGATGCCGCAGTCAAGGCTTGGAACCTCGCCGGCATGGTGTGATGACAGATAAATTAGAAAAAATATCCTGCTCAACATCTCCCTACTTCAGAAGGAGATTACACCTTTTTAAAAAGGCAAAACATGCAGTTCAATTACTTATTGTCTTGGCATGTGGTTGTGATGAAAGAGGCAGTCTTAAACATCAATAGAGCTAAACTAACATCTCCAGATGGGCTTTGGAAGAGGGAAACCTAAAGCAAGATCCACCTGCACATGAAGCAATGTTTTGTTGCCAATGTTTTTTTCTTTCTTTAAGGGTAGAAATGTTTCTTCATCCTCCCATTCACAGTGCCCCTTCATCTAAAATGACCATTTCACCTGGAACTTAGGGTAGAATTCTTTTCAAGACAAAAGAGGAGTAAGTGTTCCCACCTCTAGGATTAGATCTTTCTCTTCTTAATGCTTCCATTATTGAGATATTTCAGCATGTGTATGAGAGGAAGACAGAATGAGCACATGAGTTATAAACATGTCTATTAAAAAAGTCAGCAGCACCAATGCACCAGCTGCAGGGCACTTACAAGGCACAGAGAACTCTGATGCACACATGGAGCTTCATGTATGCAGGGGCTTCCTTGTTCTTTCAGGGAAACCCCCCCAACATTCCATGCATACCCACAGAGCATTTGATGGTGTTGAAAAACATGAAGGAAGACCTACTTATGTAACTGCGAATAGCAGTCCTGCAAAATATGTGTATTAAATTATGTGTATTAAATTCCTGTTAATTCAGAGAGGGCAGTCCTGGATGTTGGTCTTGATAGGAGATAGAATAGCATAGGTTTGAAATGTCAAAGTAATTTTTCCACAATCTGGGGGCAGCAGCTGAAAAGCCTTGTCCTGCATCTTGACAAGCCTCACACCACTTAATACAGGCACACAGAGCTGGACACCAGTAAATTGATCTCATGGATAGGTTCAGATGGGTGGAAGTGGTCCTTCAAGCTCCCTGGTCCCAAGCTATTTAGGGCTTTAAAGATCAAAAACAACACTATGAATTCATCCAGGAAACAAACTGGTAACCATGATGGGGGTCTAGCTAAAACAGGGGTGTTAAACATGTGGCCCGTGGGCCAAATTAGGCCCTCGGGGGGCTCCTATCTGGCCCACAAGGAATTGGCTTTCTCCTGCTGCTTTCTCCAGTTCTGCTGCTGCTGCATCACAGCTTGCTTTACCAGATTCTCTCAATCACACAGGAGAGATAGTTAGGCAAGCTTCTGTTCCCTGCACTGCCATGTTATTGTAATCTAATCTAGATGTTACTATGACAAATACATGACTATGACTACATCTGTCTTCTTCTGCCATGGCCACAACTTGTAAACCAACCAGAGCTACTAACACAGACTGCTGGATACATCCACCACCTTTTTCTCAAGCAGCAAAGATGATCCCAGAGTTCTCTCAGGCTGTTAAATGGTTTCTTCAGCATGAGTGTTATTTGAAACAGGTCATATACGAAATTCTGGATCACCTTTCGCCTCTACCAGTATTTCTGTCTATGGTACCCCTCTAAAATTCAACACAGATGATCCAAAATGGTGCTATTGTTGATGGCATCAGAAGCTGCTAGAAGTACAAGGGAACCAACAGGGATGCTTGAACATAAGATCATAAGAGAAGCCAATGTTGGATCAGGCCAATGGCCCATCCAGCCCAACACTGTCACACAGTGGCCAAAAACACCAGGTGCCATCAGAAGGTCCACCAGTGGGGCCAGGACACTAGGAGCCCTCCCACTCTTGAACCCCCCCAAGCACCAAGGATACAGAGCATCACTTGCCCCGGAGTCCCTATCTATACCTTGTGGCTAATAGCCACTGATGGACCTCTGCTCCATATGCTTATCTAATTCCCTCTTGAAGCCATCCATGCTTGTAGCCACCGCCACCTCCTGTGGCAGTGAATTCCATGTGTTAATCACTCTTTGGATGAAGAAGTACTTCCTTTTATCCGTTCTAACCCTACCGCTCAGCAATTTCATTGAGTGTCCACGAGTTCTTGTATTGTGAGAAAGGGAGAAAAGTACTTCTTTCTCTACCTACTCTACCCCATGCATAATCTTGTAAACCTCGATCATGTCACCCCTCAGTCGTCTTTTCTCCAAGCTAAAGAGCCCCAAACACTTTAACCTTTCTTCATAGGGAAAGTGTTCCAACCCTTTTATCATTCTAGTTGCCCTTTTCCACACTTTTTCAAATACTATAATATCCCTTCTGAGGTGTGGTGACCAGAATTGTACACAGTATTCCAAATGAGGTAATGCCATTGATTTATATGGGGGCATTATGATACTGGCTGATTTGTTTTCAATTCCCTTCCTAATAATCCCCAGCATAGTGTTGGCCTTTTTTATTGCAGTCGCACACTGTCTCATCATTTTCAGTGAGTTATCTACTACGACTCCAAGATCTCTCCCTCTGCCAGTTCAGACCCCATCAACGTGTATTTATAGTTAGGATTTTTGGCCCCAAAGTGCATCACCTTGCACTTGGCCACACTGAACCCCATTTGCCATGTTGATGCCCACTCACCCACTCTCAACATATCCCTTTGGAGTGCCTCACAATCCTCCCTGGTTTTTACCACCCTGAACAATTTCATGTCATCTGCAAATTTAGCCACTTCACGGCTTACTCCCAACTACAAATCATTAATAAACAAGTTAAAAAGCATTAGACCCAATACTGATCCCTGTGGTGCCCCACTGCTTACCACCCTCCACTGAGAAAATTGCCCATTTATACTCACTCTCTGTTTCCTATTAATTAGCCAGTTTTTTATCCACAAGAGGATTTGTCCTTTTATCCCATGACTATTGAGCTTAGTTAGGAGCCTTTTTAATACAATTTTATTTTTTATAAAAGACCAACAAAAAACCAACAAACATACATACATGTAAATCGGGGGTTACATTTAGCACATTATTTTATCTGTTAAATTGCCTCATACACTATCTAGTTATATAATTTGGTTCTTTATTTTTCACACTATGTAAATTTGAATAAAACTTTGCTCATAACTAAAAATGTAGTTCATATTTTCTTCTGTTTTATTTATTGTATTTTCCCATCCATTTATAAAACCTTGACCATGTATTCTCAAATCTTTGTTCATTTTGTCCTCTCAAAATTAAAGTTAATCTGTCCATCTCTGCAGTTTTGAGTATTTTATTTAGAGTATTTTATTTAAGATTTCTTCTTTTGAAGGTACTTCATTCTTCCTCCAATATTTGGCATATAATATTCTTGCAGCTGTCACTACATGTATAAGAAGATAAGAATCTTGCTTTTTACAATTTTCTGGTGAGCTTACTTAGGAGCCTTTGATGAAGAACTTTGTCAAAAGCTTTCTTATATTGGCTGATCTGTTTTCAATACCCTTCCTAATAATCCCCAGCATAGCATTGGCCTTCTTTATTGCAGTCACACACTGTCTCGACATTTTCAGTGAGTTATCCACTACAACTCCAAGATCTCTCTCTTGCTCAGTCTCTGCCAGTTCAGACCCCATCAATGTGTATTTATATTTAGGATTTTTGGCTCCAATGTGCATCACCTTGCACTTGGCCACATTGAACCCCATTTGCCATGTTGACGCCCACTCGCCCATCCTTGACAGATCCCCTTGGAGTGCCTCACAATCCTCACTGGTTTTCACCACCCTGAACAACTTTGTATCATCCGCAAATTTAGCCACTTCACTGCTTACTCCCATCTCCAAATCATTAATGAACAAGTTAAAAAGCAGTGGACCAAGTACTGATCCCTGCGGTACCCCACTGCTTACCACCCTCCACTGAGAAAATTGCCCACCTACACTCACTCTCTGTTTTCTATGAACTAGCCAGTTTTTGATCCATAAAAGGACTTGTCCTTCTATCCCATGATTTTTGAGCTTACTTAGGAGCCTTTGATGAGGAACTTTATCAAAAGCTTTCTGGAAGTCAAGGTAAATAATATCTATTGGATCCCCCTTGTCCACATGTTTGTTCACCCCCTCAAAGAACACTAACAGGTTAGTGAGACAAGATCTTCCCTTACAGAAACCGTGCTGAGTCTGCCTCAATAGGTTTTGTTCATCTATGTGCCTACTAATTCTTTCCTTAATAATGGTTTCCACCAATTTACCCGGTATCGACGTCAGACTGACTGGCCTGTAATTTCCCGGATCTCCTCTGGAACCCTTTTTAAAGATGGGAGTGACATTTGCTACCTTCCAATCCTCAGGAATGGAGGCAGATTTTAAGGAAAGATTACATATCTTTGTCAGGAGATCTACAAGTTCACATTTGAGTTCTTTCAGAACTCTCGGATGTATGCCATCTGGGCCTGGTGATTTTTCAGTTTTTAAGTTGTCTATCAGTTTTAGGACCTCCTCTCTCGTCACCTCAATCTGACTCAGGTCTTTCAACACCCCTCCTGAAATCAGTGGTTCTGGAGTGGGCAAGCACTTCTCATCTTCCACAGTGAAGACGGAGGCAAAAAATGCGTTTAGCTTCTCAGCCATTTCCCTATCATCCTTCAATACTCCTTTTACCCCTTGGTCGTCCAAGGGCCCCACTGCCTCCCTGGCTGGTTTCCTGTTTCTAATGTATTTGAAGAAAGTTTTATTGTTGGTTTTTACGTTTTTTGCTATATGCTCCTCATGTTCCCTTTTTGCCTGCCTGACCTCAGACTTGCATTTTATTTGCCATAGCCTGTGTTCCGTTTTATCAGCCTCACTGTGACTAGCTTTCCACTGCTTAAAGGAATTCTTTTTACTTTTTACAGCCTCCATTACTCTGTTTGTTAACCATGCAGGCTTTTTCCTATACCTTTTTGTGCCTTTCCTAACCTGCGGAATATATATTTTTTGAGCTTCTAGGATCGTAGTTTTAAATAGATCCCAAGCTTCCCCAATTGTTTTGACCTTTTCTACTTTTCCTTTCAGTTTCCTCCCCACGTGTCCCCTCATATCATGTTGAACTCAATAACATTATGATCACTGCTCCCAAGTGGTTGCAATCACTTTTACATCTCTCACCAGGTCTTGGGCATTACTTAGGACCAAATCCAGGATCGCCTCTCCCCTGGTAGGTTCTGTGACCATCTGCTCCATAGCACAGTCTCTTTTTCCTGACTTGAACACATATTGACCCAATCAATGTGTGGGTAGTTCAAATCACCTATTATGACACAGTTATTTAGTCTAGCTGCTATCTTTAATTCATTCATCATTTTATAATCCTCCTCTGTCTTTTGATCTGGTGGGCAATTACAAACTTCCTTTAGAGCCCACTATTAGGGCCCACTTCCTTAGGTCCCGCATTGCTAAACTTCCTTTAGGGCCCACTGTTTCAACCCATAGTATTTCCAGAAGTGAATCCAATTCTCTTACCCTCTCAATCTTACTGGACTGTATACCCTCTCTGACATACAGAGCCACCCCACCCCCAAACCTTCCCCCCCATCCGATATAATTTGTAACCAGGAATCACCGTATCCCACTGATTTTCTCAACCCACCAAGTCTGTGAAATACGCATAATGTCTATCCCCCCTACAACACCAAGTATTCCAATTCTTCGATTTTACCTCAGAGACTTCTAGTATTTGTATACAAACATCTATAATTTCCCAGGCATGTTAGGCCCGCAACCTTCCTCCTGCTGCCTTGAGACCTTGCCAGGCAGTCCATATTGTTAGCCATAGCCTCAGTGGACAATTCTAATTCATTTCCCTGTAGAAAAGTAACAGCTACCCCTTCATCTCTTTGAGATGAGCTATCCCGAACCAGAGACTTTTCATCTCTTGTCAGCTTTCCCCCAATATTCAGTTTAAAAACTGCTCTGTCACCTTTTTGATTTTCAGTGCCAGCAGCCTGGTTTCCTCTCAGGACAAGTGGAGAGCATCTCTTTTGTATAGCTCCCTCTTGTTCCAAAAAAAAAAACAACCCAGTGCCTAACAAACTTGAACCTGTGTGTGTGTGTGTGTGTGTGTGTGTGTGTGTGAGAGAGAGAGAGAGAGAGAGAGAGAGAGAGAGTTTTGTTGGGCTTTTTATTCCAGGGTTCTCCTGGGTGCCACTGGGTTTGCCTCCCCTTTTTCAATGTATTCATGCCCTCATGATCCAGCCTTTCTCAGTAGGAATGCAATGTGAACTATTTAGATGAGGAATAACAACAAGCCAGTGAGGTGGATTAGACTGAGTGTGTGTGTCCAGACCAAGTTCACCCAGCACGTTTCCTTTCTAGACTGGGGGTTTGGAACCTAGACTTCCCATATAGTAGGTTGATATACATTGCTGTCTCTCTATTCTTGCACTGCCACATAGAAGTTGTAGCTATTCTCTGGGGAAGACTATAGTTTTGTAGACAAACACATAGCCCTCAGCCTGTGTCATGGTGCCTTCACATGTTCTTGACCAGCACACGAAGTAGATGATGTACAAAAGCTCACAATGCCCAGCCATTTCATGTTTTCCTCTGGGTATCTGGCTGTCTTCTTTTCTGAGCAATGGGTGGCACCTAATTGCTCAGAAAAGAAGACAGCCAGAGCACTAGAGAAGGGGTGTTGAACTCGTTTGTTATGAGGGCTGGATCTGACATAAATGAGACCTTGTCAGGCTGTGTCAGCTCTTGGGGGCTGCTTTGCAGGGCAGCTGAACAGGGCAGAAGCCACTCTGGGCCGGAGCCCTCGAGACTTGGGGCTGTAGGGTGACTGCAGCGTGGGCGGAGAAGTGCCAGAACTACCAGATTCAGCCGAGCCACCGCTGCCACCAAGGGGCCACCACCGCGCCACATTCCTGGGAAGGGGGTTACTTGAAAAAAGATGAGTATTTTTCAGGGAGGGAGGGGGCAGTCTGAGGACAATGCCTGTGACTCCATGAAGAGAGCCTTGATTATCAAAAGCTTATACCCTGGAAATCTTGTTGGTTTCTAGGGTGCTACAAGACTTGAATCTGGAATAAATGTTATTATTAGCCTTTAAAGTTCCATGGGACTTCTGTTTTAATTTATTACAATAGATTAATATGGTTACCTCTCTACCTAGCTACCTGCCATGGGTTGAATAGGAGCTGAGATATTGGGACACCAATGGTGAGCCATTGGTGCTCTACTTTTCTTATGCCCCTAGATTGGTTTACATCAGATTGGATGGCTGACCAACACTACTGCCCAGCTGCCTATGACCCAGTTCCTCCCCCATCATTTTATATGCTATTTTAAATATATAGCAAATGAACATTTATATGAATCTCACTGTGTCTGAAATGCTGTTTGACCACAGTACCAACTAATTTCTAGTATCTGATCACAGGGAATACCTTGTAGCATTTCTATCTGTTGTACATGGAAACCAAGTTTGAATTGCAGAATTGCAGAATTCATGTTTAAGTGATCAAATTACAGGTTGTAATTACAAATTAGTTTCATGTCAGGCTTGACATAAACAAGGAAAAGGGCAGGTTACAGTATATATCTTCATCAGTTTTCTGTGCATTTGTGGTTCATTATTATTTCAGATTTTGTTTGAATCTACGTCATTCAGTAATTCATTTTTAGCTATATTTCCTCATCTTGTTCACAGTGAGAGTAAATGTAAATTGGCAGGAAAATTACCTCATTATAAAAAAGAAGGAAAAGGTTGCTTTGGTTAAAAGAAATGTCTCTTTTCATGAAAAACTTTGATACAGAAGTCATCAGGCAAAGAAAATCAGGGTACATATTACATGATGTAATAGGTCAAAAGAAGAGTAAGTAAGTATTTAATGAAAGTAAATGAAGAAATATGAATTGGGAGAAAATTACTAGAGAAACATGGCTAAGATTTTACTGCCATCTTTAATAGCAGTGATTCTCTCAGGAAGGTGAATGACTTCTCAGTCTTTCTCTGCGGTCTGCCCTGGAACAGCCCACTGTAGATATATCTCAGAAGTAAGGTTGTCATTAAAACACCTGACTAAGAATAAAGTCCTAGTGGAGACTTAGTAGATGTATGTACTCTCCAGCCACAAAACCACACAAAGATTTGTTTCATTTCAGCAGTGTACCATGGATGTGATGAGCATGCATATGTAGTGTGAAAAGAATCGCAGTGTCTATGGCTGCAATCCAAAGATTACTTTTCTGGGAATAAGCTCAGTTAAATAAAATTGGACTTACTTCTTAGTACACTTCCTTAGGATTGTTCCCAATGGCTATCTTTATTTCATTTACACTTCATATTTTCCCCCAATGGGGCCCAGAATGGCTTACGTCACTCTCCTTTCCACAACAACAGTGTGGGCAGCGCCTGGCAACCATGGCACCCAGCCTTGGGGAAAGTTCTCCCTCCCTCTCTTGAACTGACAGGAGCGGCTCTAGGAATGTGCAGGGAGAGGGTTGCTAATCAAAACCTGACTTGAACAAAAACCATTCTTTAATGTAGTTAAATATGGTGCTGGAGAAGACTCTTGAGAGTCCCTTGGACTGCAAGAAGATCAAATCAGTCAATCCTAAAAGAAATCAACCTTGACTGTTCCCTGGAAGGCCAGATAATGAAACTGAAGCTCAAATACTTTGGCCACCAAATGAGAAGGGAGCACTCACTGGAGAAGACCCTGATGCTGGGAAAGATTGAAGGTCAAAGAAGACGGGGATGGCAAAGGATGAGATGGTTAGACAGTGTCATAGATGCAACGAACATGAAATTGAGCAAACTTCAGAGGATGGCGGAAGACAGGAAGGCCTGGCATGATCTGGTCCATGGGGGCGTGAAGAGTTGGACTCGAGTGTGCGACTGAACAACAAAAAATGTAGTTAATGTTGCTACCGAGGAAGATTGTTCTAGGCGGTTTCTGTAGCAAGCTCTTAACAGATTTTCATGCCCAGACCTCGGGCATGCGCAGGAACCCCACCACGCATGCCCAGAGGGGTGGGCACAGACATCCCGCCAGTTCCTTCGAACCGCCGCGAATCAACCCCTATGGAAAATGTAGAAGCTGACAGCAGCGGGGAAGGAGGGCGGGTGGTGTGAATGCACAGATGACCACTCGAAGATCACCAGTTACAGGTAAGCAACCTGTTTATCTTCGACGTGGTCTCTGTGCTTTACACCCATGGGAGATTAGCGAACAGTGGCCTACCTGGAGGAGGGTGCTGGCAGGTCATTACTACGAAGCCGAAAATAAAACGTGACGTCCCATTTTGGTACGAGAGTTCTTACGGACTTCTAGGGCGTAGTGCCTTATGAATGTGTTAGGCGTGGCCCACGTAGCAGCTCTGCAAATGTCCAATAGGGGAACTCCCTGGAGGAAGGCAGTTGAGGCTGCAACAGCTCTGGTTGAATGAGCCCTGATAGGGCCAGGCAATGGCTGCTTGGCGATAAGGTAACAGAGGTAGATGAGACCTACAATCCACTTTGATAAATGCTGAGCCGTGATGCGCGTCCCTAGCCTTGCTAGTGCATAGGAGACGAACAGTTGACAGTCACGTCTCGTTGGACGGGTTCTATTTAAGTAGAACAGAAGCGCACGTTTCGCATCCAACGTGTGTAACCGTCTCTCCTCTGAGGTTGTCGGAGCCGGGAAGAAATCCAGGAGGAAGACCTCTGCCTGTAGGTGAAATTCTGACACTACCTTTGGCAGGAATGAGATGTCAGGTACGAGGCGGACGCCATCTGGCAAAAAAGACAAGTAAGGAGTGTCATTTCTGAAAGCCAGTATTTCTCCAACTCGCCTTGTTGAAGTGAAAACATCCAGAAAGGCTGTTTTCCATGACAGCAATTTTATGTCGCAAGTTGCGAGCGGCTCAAAAGGTTTCCTGGTGAGTTGGGGAAGGACCAGGGAAGGTCCCAGGGGATGACAGGACTTTTGATGGGAGAGTAAAGGTAAAGGTGCAACAGTCCCTTCAAAAAACATTTAGAAAGTGGATGCGAGAACAGTGTGCATCCCTCAACTTGAACATGGTAGGCTGAAAGTGCGGCCAAATAAACTCTTAATGAGGAATATGAAGGTCCCGAGTCAGTGGGAGACAGGAGGAATTCGAAAGCTTTCTCGAGACCTGTGGAGGTGGCTCGAGGAGCATCCTCACCCAAGGAGGAACAGAATTTTTGCCACAATGATACGACTTTCGCGTAGCGGACTTTTTGGATTTTAGCAAGACATTTGCTATGCAGGCAGAAAAGCCGTTGATGCTACTCTCCAGGCTGTCAACTTCATTCGTGGCACATCGTGGTATAGGAGAGGGGACTCGGATAGGAGCAGGAGGTCTTGTGCTGGAGGAAACTGGTGGTAGACTCCCGCTGACAAATTGCGGATGGTTGAGAACCATGGTTGCCTCGGCCACCACGGGGCTATGAGGACGCAGTCCGCTCTGTCGCTGATGATTTTGCGGACCACCCTGAGAAGCAGAGGCAGTGGAGGGAAGAGGTAGAGAAATCCTCTGGCCTCCAGAGGATGTACGTGGCCTCCATTGCTGGTCAGGAGATTCACAGTTTGGAATGCGTTTTTGCCAGGGTCTGGACCAGGGACGAGGTCGGTAATGTCTCGTGGATGAGGAAACGCCAAGAGCACAAGAAGTTTTAATACTTTTATCCATGTCTTGTAATATGGTGTCTGTAGTACCATTAAACAGACCAAGGCCATTAAAGGAGAGGTCCTCTACGTATGACCTAGTATCTGGCTATAGATTGGTGTTGCGTAGCCAGGAATGCCTTCGGAGAGCTATGGCTGAAGCCATTGTCCTTGAGGAAGTGTCTAGGGCATGTTTGGAGGTATTGATTTGTTGCTTTGCCAGCACCATGCCCTCCTTTTGGATGATGCGGGCTGCCTGACACTTGTCTTCTGGGAGGTGAACCAGAAGCTCAGAAAGCCTTTCCCACAAAGTGTACTGGTATCTACTCATACACGCTAAGTAATTGGTGGTCTTTACTCCTAGCGCTCCCATAGAGTAGAAATGGCGTCCGAATGCATCTAGAGTAGAAATGGCGTCCGAATGCACCTTGTCTGAAGGTGCAAAATGGGTTCTCTTGGACTTGGATGAGGAAGTGACTACCATGGAATTTGGTTGAGGATGGGCGAATAAGAATTCTGTTCCAGTTTCTTGGACTCTGTACATGTGGTCCAAGCGATGTGTAGACACTGGAGCCGATGACGGTTTATTCCATGGGGCCTTTGCTGCTTGTAACAGGACCGTAGACATGGGGAGTACGATAGCCGTCGATGTATCTAGCTGGACGACATCGAAGACAGCATCTGCTACCTGTGGATGTGGTTGTACGACTGAAAGGCCAAGGGAGTGTGCCATTCTTTTTATAAGGTCTCCATAGGAGGTCAGGGGAGCTATGGACATCCGAAGCCCCTGTATCAGAATCCTCATCCACAGAGTCAGAGGAATCGAGCTCTGGCAATTGTACTGGTGTGGTCTTGACTTGACTGGTTGGATCTGTTGACGGTGGGATAGGGGGACTGGGAGGACGATATTGATACGGTCGATGTCGAGGAGGGTCACCAGATGGATGATCTGGTGGACAGGAGAGAGATGCCAATGTTGGATCAGGCCAAAGGCTCATCCAGTCGAACACTCTGTATCACACAGGAGGAACAACAACTGCCCGTGGAATAGGCCGGCAAAGTCCAAATGCACCCATGTCCATGGTGTGTGGGCAGACTCCCATTGGTGAACGGGAGCCCTTGGAGGTTCGGGCCCCCTCTCTTGGCAGGCCTGGCAATGCTGTACCCAGGCCTCAATCTTGCTGTCCATTCCTGGCCACCACACCTAACTCCTGGGAAGCACTTTCATCCTCATGATTCCTGGATGGGTCTCATGCAGGGCTTCCAAAACCCATTTAAGCAGTGGTAGGGGAACCACTACCTGGCTACCCCATAGGAGGCACCCCTTGTGCACTGAGAGCTCGTCCCAGCAGGATGCAAATGCTGTGATTTCTGGGCCCACCCTATCTGTAGGCCATCCCCTCCCCACCCAGTCCAAAACGTGGGAAAGGACACGATCCCTGGAGGTGTGGTGGGAAATGTCTGCGGGGTGCAGAGGGCGATCTGGCAGGTCCTCCATCATCAGGATTTGGTGCACAGGGTCCGGATCCGGGTCGATGGAGCTGAGCGGGAGGCAACAAACAGCATCTGCATGTCCCATGGACTACCCTGGCCAGTATTGCAGGACGTATTGGTAACCCCCCAGAAAAATGGACCAGCGCAGGACCATGGGTGACAGCATCTGCAGTGTCTGGTGGTCGGAGGTGAGGAGACCGAGCAGGGGCTTGTGATCGGTCGTGATGATGAAGGTGCTGCCATACAGGTAATTGTGGAACTTTTTTACTGCTGCCACAATTGCAAGGGCCTCTTTGTCAATCTGGGAGTAGTTCTGCTCGGCTGACGACAGGGTCCAGGGGTAGTAGGCCACCAGCACCTCCCTCCTGTCTGGCAACCGATGGCCCAGGGCTGCACCAATACCATAAGGAGAAGCATCACATGCCAAGATGACCGGCAGCGTCTTGTTGAAATGGGCGAGGACATCGTTTGATGCAAGTAGCTTCTTCATGGCCTGGAAAGCGGTGGCCTGCCACCGGCCCCACACCCACAGGGCCTTCTTGATAAGCAGGCAGTGGAGCGGGTCTGCAAGTGCAGCTTTATGGGGCAAGAAGGAGTGGTAAAAGCTCAGGAGCCTTAAGAAAGACCGCAACTCGCCCTTGGATGTGGGAGTGGGTGCATTCGTGATGGTGCAAACCTTGTCGGGGGCCGGGTGGATGCCATCCATGTCCACAGAGAACCCCAGGAACTCTACATGGGGGACTCCCAGGAGGCATTTCTCACATGTCACCTTTAGCCTGGCAGAATCGAATCGCTGCAGCACGATGCATAGGCGGGTGGCAAAGTCCTCTTTCATGGGGGCAACAATTAATACATCATCAAAGAAGGGTTGGATCCCAGGGATGCCTTTCAAGAGGGAGTCTGTTAAGTTCTGGAAGATTCCTGGGGCCACGCTTACCCCAAACTGCAACCGCTTGACTCTGAAAGCACCCCAGTACATGATGATGGTCTGTGCCTCAGTAGTCGGCTCGTCCACCAGGAGCTGTTGGTATGCTTGGACCAAGTCCAATTTAGCAAAGACCTTGGACCCCGCCAATGTCGCTAAGACGTGGTTGACCACAGGCACTGGGTACACGTGGTCACTCAGTGAATTGTTGATTGTACATTTGTAGTCCACACAGATGCAGACATCCCATTTGGCTTAATTGGGGTTACGATGGGGGTCTCCCAGGTGGCATGGGGAACTGGCTCTAAAACTCCTTGCACCACCGAACGGTCCAGTTCTGCCTTAGTTTTGGGCTTGAGCACGAATAGAACTCTCTGGTCCTTGAGGCGGACAGGCCACACCTTGGGATTGAGTTGGAGCAATACCAGGGGACCTGTGTACTGGCCGAGTGTCCCATCAAAGATGGCAGAGAACTCGTCACACATGTTACTGAAATCTGAGGGCCACACGTGGGACACCCCCATTACTCTGAACCCCAAGGACGTAAACCAAGACAGTCCAAGTAAGCTTTTGAGCCGTCTTTCCAACACCACTAAGTCCAACATTCCCTCAAACTGTCTGTATTTCACATGGAATTTGCCCCACCCCTTAATGGCCACCTCATTCTTTTGAAAGTCCCAAAGGGTGAACCTGGTGGGTCTAAGGCGGGGACCCCCCTGTGGACAGAGCCTCCTGAGAGTCTCTTCCGAGATGATGGAGATGGATGGCCCCATGTCCAATTCCATCTTGCAAGGTACGCCTTCTATTAGCACAGTCACTTTAACTTTATCAGGGGTGTCCCAGGACAAATTCAGTACCTGATGTTGGTGGACAGCGGTGGTATGCAGATCTGCGGATTCCTGGTGCATGGCTGTGGTTCTCCGGGCTCCCTTGGAGTGGCAGGTGTGAGCAATGTGGCCTTTCTTGCCGCAGGTCCTGCATGTCACATCTCGGAAATGGCAGGAGTCACGTTCGTGGGCTTCTCTGCAGCTGGCGCAGGCAGTCGGTGCAACTGTCTCCACTGGGCAACTGGCGGCAGCAGAAGGTCGCGAGTTGTGGCGAGCTGGGCGGTGAACTTGATGGGTCTCTTCTTCATCTGATGCCTCAAAAGCCGAGGGAATGGAGGCCTGGTGCATGGCAGAGGTCTGGCAGCCTCACTGGGATTTCTCAAAAGCGGCAGCCTCATGTAGCGCCTTTGCAAGGGTGAGTTCCTCATGGCTGATGAGCTTTCGGCAGAGTTTCTCCTCTTGGATGTCCATCATGAACTGGTTGAGAAGGGCATCGAGACTCGGGAACTCGCCTGTGAGGGACAATCTGCAAAGGTCCACCATGAAGTTGGCGGCCGTCTTGTTGGATATTTGCTGGCACATGTAGACGTCCACATGGCGTGCCATCTTGGTTGGCTGAGGTGCAAAATGGTCGGTGAGCACCTTGATGAGTGTGTCATAAGTGGCCGCCTTGAGCGTGGTGGGCACAATGAGGATCTGGACTAGCCTCAAGGTTGCGATCCCGCAGGAACTGAGCAGGAGAGCCTTCTTCTTCTCTTTGCCCTCGATGTCCTGGAACAGTATGAAGTACTTGAGCCGCTCCACCCAGGTCTCCCAAAGCTCTGGGTGAGCGGGGTCAAATTCTGGCAGATGTCCTGGAGCAGCAGCCATGGTCCTGGTTGTGATGCGATGCATGTGGCCCCGGAGCTCAATGCGTGGTGCGGTGCAGATGGCTCTGGGCTGGCTCAACAGGATCCCACCTTCGTCGCCACTGTTAAATAGTGGGTTCCATGGATGAGCAGGCTCAAGTCTAGTGATCAGCTCAACTTTATTTGTGATTTCAGCAAGAGTAAGACAAGACTCCAGAGCCTCAGCTCTGTTAAATAGCATGCAATCGCCACACCCAAACACACCCTACTCCCAGTGATAGGCTATTTACATAACATTACTACTAGATTGGTTACTTTCAGAATCCTGGTAGGCTATTGTTCTTGTCCTCCAAGCTCAGCCAGTCTCTGTGGTGATTCAATCAGGAATTATTCAATCCCAATACATAACAGTGCCCAAGAGGTACTGAGCCTCAGCAACATCTCTCCCCCCATGTGTTACAGCCAGGGATCGTTTCGTAGAAAAAGAGCTAGGGGAACTCATTAGCATATGCCACAGGACCTGCAAGGCCGGCGGGAGTGCAAGGAAGCCCCGCGAAGGCCCTCCCTGGCCCCAGGCAGGCAGGGGTGGGGAGAGGCAGGGAGGAAGCAACTTACCCTCCCTCTTCTCCTGCCTCCTCCTGGCTGAATGAGGGCCGGAAGCAGGGCGGCCGGAAGCACGGAGCGGGGCTTCGTCATGTGCCCCGCCCCCCGTACCTCACCCGGGGGAACTGCGATCCCCCGCGATTCCCCCCAAAATGACCTCTGGTTACAGCAGCTAGGGTTCAACTGAATGCTGCACAATGACAGCTACTTCTGAGTAATGAAAAAGGTTTCCAAGCTATTCCCCACAGCATGTTATCAAGTTTTGTTCTGGCCTAGAAACAGAACATGAACTATGAAGAGCACCAAATTAAAAAAAAACCTCTGCTAAGCAATGCAGAGAAAGAGCCCAATAAATAAAAGCTTTTTTAAAAAAAAAAAGCATAGAGAAGACCTTTTCACAGTCTTTCCTTTGGTCTTCTAGGTGGTGCTTGAGCTATTGTGCAGCAGCTGGCAAGCTACCAGTAATTCATGGGCTAACTGTTGGAGACCCCAGGTCTAAACATTTATGCCTATAAAGATTCATTAAAATGGCAGCGGAAAACCATTGCATATACAAAATAAGGTCCCAGCCTGCCATTCACAATGTAGAAAGGAACAGCAAGCCCACATGATACTTGTGTTCGCGTGTTCTCATTCATCAAACTCCTCTCCTACATCCTCTTATGAAGCTTTAATAGGCTTCCTCGGAAGGCCAGCAATCTGTTAAAATTGTAGGCTGGATCTTGTAGATACTCAGAGGACTTCATATTTATCTTGCTATTACACTTAACTGCTGTAAGCCAATAAATCAGAGAGCTGCAGGAAAATTAGTTGCCAAGCATATCAATCAGTCAGAAAATGTAAACCAGTCAATGTTTCCTTCCCTAAACACTTATGTACATGTCAGAGTCATGGAACACTGGGAGAATATGAACCCATTTGAAATAACACAAATGGAACTGCTAATCAGTAAATTCGTGTTAATTGAAAACTACAGTCACCTGAAAACCAATTTGCAAAATCTGTTGTACTGTCAAATATTGTGATAAGATACAGGGTAGCATGCGCCAGACCTAACATCGTTCAGCAAACAGCTTCTGACTTGCAAAATAAGCAAGCATATTATCAACTAATTTGAAGTCGAAAACGCCACCACCTAGACTGTTATTGGAGTAAAAGTGATTGAGAGTCATCCATTTAAAACTAATAGGCAAACAGATCCTAGCTCTCCTAATTTGTTAAAGCCAAGAACAGTTTCTTTGCATTATTCTTGCTCAGTGTGTAACAAAAAATAAACACTATTTTTTCCCAAGCTGATGTTCAGCAATATTTCTTCCATGCCTGACTTCTCTGATAAACCATTACTGCCACCCTGCTCACTGGAATTTTCATTTCTGGAGGAGGAAATTAGTTTTTCCTCATGTTATAATCGCTATTCAAATGAGAGCTGTTCTTTTTTTTTTTAAGTACTAATGCAGCTTTATGCATAACATTCATTAGTAGAGCCCTGCAAAATTCATGGCATTTTGCAAAGAAGTTCACAGCAGTACCCCTGCTACAGGGTCAACAGTCAGTGACCCTCAGCAGGGCTGGAGGGGGTGCTTACACTTCTTCCTTTCTCCCAGTATGAAATCGCTGCTGGAGCAATGGGGCCAGATTCCAAACATCAGTGTTCCCAATCAGAGCACAAAACTTTATGATTTTAATGGCTTTTTCCTCCCCCAGAATATACAAGAAAAATAGAGCCAGACATTTTGCGTCAGCTTCAGTACATTTGAGACAGGTTGTGAAGATTAAGTGGTCTTCTGTGGCATCGACTGAAGCTTTAGTCTTCCAAGCTGAGCAGCTGTATGGAAGAAGTAATGTATAAGCCAACACCAACCATCAAGAACATCGCAGTGCAATTTTCAGCTGCTTTACTCATGTACGGGGGAGGACTGGCTATTATAGCCACTGGGCAAAGTCCTGTTGGGCTGATGATCTGTCCTCCACTTGAGCTGGTCCAGCCCAGGGGTAAAAATTAATTAATTAAATGAATTAATTAGGAATTAATTAATTTGATTAATTAGAAAGGCAGCATCTAGCCTGACTGATCCACATACAGCCTGGGGAAGGTGGTGCCCTGGTCCCCACAAGCGGTGTGCAGCACAGGAAAGGTGGTGTGCAGCAAACTGCATGCAGTAAGTGGACAGAGGTGGTTCAGAAAAGCAATGCAAGGTGTGGGATCTCCAGTTGGCAGGCTGCTTCCTTCTCCCTCCCTTCCCCCTTTGGGAGAGGGCAGGGCCTTTTCCAGGGCCATTTTTTTCCTCCCCTGCAATACAATCTCTTGCCAGGAGAACTTGCTTGTCAAGGATGCTACCACTCTATAAACTACCTGTTCCGCTTCAATAAGATACTTTGCTGATACAGTCAGCGTCATTGGCCAGAAGGATAATTAAGACAGTCGGACATACATATACCTTCCAGTGGGAGAGACTATATATGTTCAGTAATATATGGCAACCTTGTTTACTAATTGGTTTGCAGGCATTATTCAAAGCTCTAATTTTAAGCTAATAATGCCAGACCAAACCCTATTTCTGAAGGGATTAGGATCGTGACAAAGCCCTATGCTGCTATACCCCATGAATAAGCCGATATGGCTGTCTGATCCAGTGTAACTTCAGCATGCCATGGGTTGAGAGTGTGTGACTGACCCAAGGTCACCCAGCAAGCTTTCATGGCACAAGCAGGGATTCAAACCTGGGTCTCCCAAACTAGTCCAACACTCTTAACCACACCACACTGACTCAAATTATGCCAGTGTTGTGTATGCTGACCGCCACTAGGGAGACAGCAAACAGCCAGAGCTTGACTCTGGAAGAACAATAGGGACTAGGCTCCTAGTCCCTCCACTGGGGAACCAATGGGCACCGTGGCGGGAGATTCAAACCCATCAACGGTGTCCAGGGGTATGTCCCTGGAGAGTATATAGTTGGCCTGCCGGCCGTTAGTGAGCAGTTCTTGTTGTGTACCAATAAAGTGTGCTTTGCACTATGCCGGTCTTTGTCCTTCGTCCATGCGGCAAACCCACTACACAATAGCCAGCAAGAATCTTGGAATAACTTTAAGCGTCCACATAGAACATATTGGGGGAGGGGGGATTTCACCTTATCTCCAAGTCCTGGAACAGTTTAGGATATCAATTAAGCCTGCAGCCAATCACAGCCCTCCTAAGTACCATATAAACTACTCAGAGCTCAGATAACAGAGTGCATGACAAGGCCCCTATGATGTATCTATTTAGAGCTCACTTGGCCAGGGGTTTAGTGATGGGAACCCAAAGAAAGGTCCGTTTGCACCAAAAAAATGAGTATTTTGCACAAACAGCTAAAGGAGAGAACAAACCTTTTTGGAGCATATAGTTAAATCTGTTCAGCAGCTTTTCTAGTACTCTGTTTCAGGGCACCAATACCTAGCAGGAGTTTCCACTCGTCTGACAGGGTGCATAAGGATAATGCACCTTGCATGTGTATGCCAGGACAGCTACAGTGGTTATCCTGCTCCCCCAATACCTACCACTACATTACATCAGCAACCACTCCCACCTCAACAGTTGCTAGCAGCAAGCATACACAGTGCAGGAGGGAGGGCTTACAGATACGTTGGCAGGATGCCTCAGTACTGTCTGTTTCCATACTGGTGGAAACTTCCTGCAAGTGGGGAATACAAGGAACTCAGTTACAATCCTGGGCAGGGACATAGCTAGCATGGGGCATATGGGGCAATGCCCCTCCCAAATTTGGAATGCCCCTGAACCTTAGAGCCTGCCCCAATCCATTTCTGGAGTAGCCGGCAGGTGTTGCTTCCTGTTTCCCATGATCAGCAGAGGAGCTCCGGTTTGCTCCTCTTCATCCTCGGTATGCCTTGCCCAGCCAATCCCCCCCCCCACTGCCTCAACTAGGCATATAATCGACAATTACAAACAAACAGACAAAACTCTGCAACACGGATCTGAGCTGAAGAGCATCAAAGGGGCAATGAGAAGAGGGGGCAGAAGAGCAGCTTCTCCTTTGCCCATACAATCGTGGATCCTTTCTAGATGCAAAGTGACAATATGCGGGAGTGGAGAAACACATTTCGAGAGCAGGGAGAAGGAGGCCATCTGCAAAGGCTCTTAAAGGTGCAAGCTTCCACGGCAGCCATGCCCCCATCTCTTCCCCAGGTGCCCCTGTAGAGGGGCTACGAGGGTGTCTTAAAAATGTGGAGCTAGAGAGCCACACAGACTGAGGGATCCACACAAAAAGGACAAAGAGGCACTCCCAAAGCAATTGATCCTCACGCTCCTCCCCCAGCGATGACAGTTTTCAGGGGACTGGAGAGGTCTGAGTACTTTGGAGCAACAGGTTTGCAGACGGGCCAGAACCAAGGGGGGAGGGGACTATTGCACAGGACAGAAAGAGCTGGGGGAAAGACCCTCACATCAGTTTCACCTTCACCAGCGGTGTGTAGAGATATGAAGCCGCCAGTGCCCACCCCAGTCAGCGACTTTCCCAGCTTCCTCTTTCTAGTCGATTTCACCCCTGTGGGAAACACTTGTCTCCCCTTGCTGTCGGGCACATGATCCATTTTTCCCCCCTCCTCCTCCTGCTCCTCCTCCATCCCGTGCCCCCATTTGTCGGAGGATGTTCGTCTTTCCATTTCTTAGCAATAACATTTTTTGCGGCTGTAAAGAGTAGATTTATCAGTTTTCTCTGTTTGTTGGGAATGTCACTCTCAGGCCACAAATTCAGCAACATTAGTCGAGGATCTAGGGGAACATCGCAACCTACAAGAGTTAGTATTTGGGATCTTACCTGGGACCAAAATTTAGAAATATGTCTACATGACCACCATGTATGGTAGAAAGTCGCCTTCTCACCACAAAGCTTCCAACATTGAGGCGATATATTCACGGACATGTGCGAGAGTTTGACCGGGGTTAGATACCAACGAGACAATACTTTAAAGGAAGTTTCAAGAATTTCTGCTGATTTAGATAAGGTAGTATGCGATTTCCAAATTGAGGACCATTGTTCCTCAGTTAGCTGACTGTTGAGATCCGTACACCAGGCTTTTTGATAACTAAGATGCGTTGCGACATTTTTAGCTGTAAGTATTTTGTATATTCGAGAGATTAGACCCCTTTTTCTGAAGTTACCTGCCAGGATCTTTTCAAAGTCTGTTAGAGGAGATTTGATAGCTTCATAAAACTCTGAGCTTTCTAGCCATTGGCGCAGTTGAAAATATTCAAACCATTGGATAGAGGTCTCAAATTTATTTTCTATTCCGATTTTAGTCATTAATCTATTGTTATTCACTACATCTACAATTCTAACTATGCCCTTTTCCCTCCAGGTGGGAAACGATTGAGAACTTAGGGCCGGAAAAAAGGCTTTCTGACCAGTGAACGTGTATAGAGGAGAGCATTTGGATACTAATAATTTTTTTAGTCGAAACCAGATTTTTAATGTATGGACTAAAAATGGGTTACTGGTAACCTTGACTGTTTTTATTGTGTGCGGTGTCCAAAGTAACTCCTTGAATACGATTTCTGTCACCGCATTTTCTTCTATCCAGGCCCAATCTAATTCTTCCGAACCATGATATTGTCTACATAAGGAGGCTAAAGTTGTAGTTCTATAATAACTAAGCAAGTCAGGCGTAGCTAAACCTCCGTCCTTTTTGGGCCTACTTAGGGTTGTATGTGCAATGCGGTGATGTTTGTATGACCAAATGAAGTTATTAAAATCCTTCTGCCATCGTTTAATTTGCTGCATAGGGATCGTAATGGGTAGTACCCTAAAATAAAAAAGGTATTTGGGCAGTACATACGACCTAATAATAATAGCCCTGTCAAAAAGGGATAACATTTTTGCGCTCCATGCTTTAAGTTTCTTGATGTTTTCTTCGTGTAATGTTGAAAAATTTGTTTTGAGTAGATTGTCTAGGTTTAATGGTATCTTAACTCCTCTTTCTAGTTGATTTCACCCCTGTGGGAAACACTTGTCTCCCCTTGCTGTCGGGCACATGATCCATTTTTTTCCCTCCTCCTCCTGCTCCTCCTCCATCCAGTGCCCCCCCACCAAAAATTGTCTAGCTACGGGCCTGATCCTGGGTGTCTCGCAGCCATACTACTCTGAACATTGCTACTGCTGGCCAAACCAGGGCTATTTTTGGGCAGGAACGCACAGGAACGGAGTTCCGGCTGGCTCCTGAGTTGGCCACGCCCAGCAGGAGCTCATTAGCATAACAGGCCACACCCAACAGCAGAAACTCATTAGAATTGGCTACATTAGGGGTGTGTGGCCTAATTTTGACAACAAGGTAAACAGAATAAGAAGCAAAAGATGGGTGTGGCTGGATGACCACACTTCTGGTAACATGGGGGTATGGCCTAATATGCTAATGAGCTGTACTATCAGGGGTGTGGCCTAATATGCTAATGAGTTTCTGCTGTTGGGTATGGCTTATTATGCTAATGAGTTCCTGCTGGGCTTTTTCTACAAAAAAAGCCCTGGGCCAAACACTGATGGTGCCTATTGCCTTCCAGGAAAAGAGTCCATGGAGCAACCCTAGCAGGCAGTTAAGACACATTTGCAATGCAGTTCCTTATGAGGGATGGGTAGGTATAGGCTCAAAGACTGCACTGTATCTCCCAAGGGGTGTATCCCACCGTGTGCCAGAAGAAAGCTGAAAAGCACCATGTGCACCGTTTGGGAGTTCACTTGCTGTTTGCTGAAAATGTGGAACATTACTGATTATCATCCTTTTGTCTGTTGACCTCTTTGGATTCCTCCAACAGGAGTAGAGGACATGATGGACACCCATGGCAGTGCAATATGAACCATCTAGTGAGCCTGGGTCATGACCAGCAGAGACAGGGACCAGTGTGCCTCTGGCTGCTCTGCTGTGTGGTTGCCAACTCTCTTGTTCTAGCCTGGAGGCTGCACGTCGCAACACGTTTAACAGACACTTTGAACAGCACTGCTGGCCCCCACATGAGCATGCAGTGACAGTGGTAGCTCAGCCTCTGATTCTACAGTCTGCAGCATCCCTTGCAAAGGCACAGGAGCCTTGTTGGAACAAGAGTGTTGGCAACCCCATTCATATGACTTGCTGCCCAGATACCTGATGTCATTCAATAAAATGTGTGAACTGGGCTGTTTGCCAGAATGGTTGGTGTGGGGTGGGGCAGCCACTCATCAAGGGTGGCTCAGCACTACAGGTTGTATCTAATGGCGCAAAGCCTCAGCTGTTCCCCGGAACTCTTTCATTTGGTGTTCAAAAGGTATGCAATATCTGTGCCTTTCTTTACAGTCTTTCCTGCCCAGTATACATGGCCAACAAGTATGCCACAGCTGCTGGTATATGTCTAGAGTTGTGTACTGTATTTATTTTATTTATTTATTCGAATTTATACCCCACCCTCCCAGTGAAGGCCGGCTCAGGGCAGCTTACATAAAATCAACAGAAACATTTAAATAGTATAATAAAACATTTAAAACTGTATTTAAAAGATTACAATTCCATGATAAGTGCTAGTTTTGCTGTTATAAAGTTTGTGATGGCTACCATCGACTCTCCCCGTGGCTGGCACAGAACTTCTATAAGTGTCTTTCAGGCGTCCTTCCGGCAGCTGGCACAGTTGTTAATATAAGTTCCAGGGCAACAGGGCTTCTCATCCTAGTTGTTAGAGGTGGCGGCAGCTCCAAAAGCCTGGCAGAAGAGCTCTGTGTTGTAGGCCCCGTGGAACTGTAATAGGTTCCGCAGGGCCCTGATCTCCTCTGGGAGCTCACTCCACCAGGATGGAGCCACCACCGAGAAAGCCCGTGCCCTGGTTGTCATCAGCCTAGCCTCCTTAAGACTCAGGAGGGCCAGTCGGTTCTGGGCCGCTGACCGCAGTGCTCTCTGGGCCCACTTAGTCTGTGATTCGGAGGAGCATGAGAGATATGAGCTGTAGTCTGTTGTCTGACCACTTCCTTCTGCTTCCTGTTACCTTGCAGCTGATCGGCCTGTTCCAGGGCCAAAGGTGGGCTTTGCCTCTCCCAGAATTGCCTTTCAAGGGATCCAAAACTATGGCTCCTGATTGTCACTTGGTGAAGAAGAAGAAGAGATTGGATTTATATCGCGCCCTTCACTACTCAAAGGAGTCTCAGAGCGGCTTACAAACTCCTTTCCCTTCCCCTCCCCACAACAGACACCCTGTGAGGTAGATGGGGCTGAGAGAGCTCTTGACAGAAACTGGTCTTTTTCAAGAACAGCTCTTATCAAAGCTACAGCTTGCCCAAGGTCATCCAGCCAGGTGCACGTGGAGGAGTGGGGGAATCAAACCCGGTTTTCCCAGATTAGAGTCCGTGCACTTAACCACTACACCAAACTGGCTCTACACTACACCAAAATGAAAGTGCAGTTGTATATTCTCTTGAGAGCCAGCTTGATGTAGTGATTACAAATGGTGGACTTGAATCTGCAGAATCGGGTTTGATTCCCCAGTCCTCCACATGAAGCCAACTGGGTGACCTTGGCCCAGTCCCAGTTCTCTCTGAACTCTCTCAGCCCCACCTACCTCACAGGGTGTCTGTTGGTTGTATATAAATTGCAGAGCAAATAAGCAAGAGCTGACACCCTGTGTGTGGTTTGAGTTTAAAAGTAAAAGTAAAGGTAAACTTTGGGAGGGTAAACTTTGGAGGTAAAAACAAAGAAAATACAGACTGTGTTTCTAGAGCTACATCCTGATGATTACATGGCTAATGCTATAAGCTTAATGGCTTCTCCTCCTCCTCCAGAACAAAGAACAGAAAATGATAATAAAACATGCTAAACATATGCATACATGATCAAAGCACATCTTCAAATTAACTATCAATTAGCCAACAGAGAGCTTACAGATCACATCATTAAAGTAAACAACACCAACATTTTCCCCAAGCTAACTTATCTCTACTTTTATTGGTTATCACTAAGATAGGTAACATCCTGTTTACATGCAAACATCAATTTAACTATTTTGTAACTAAAAGTGTTGTCATCTTGTAAATATATACCCACAGTATCTGTTGTGGGGAGAGGAAGGGAAGGCGATTGTAAGCTGCTCCGAGACTCCTTCAGATAGTGAAGAGCAGGGTATAAAAGCAGCTTTTCTTCTTCTTCTTCCTCTTCCTCCTCCTTCTTCCTTCTTGCCTGGGAAAAGGCCAGCATTCCCAAACCCATTCCCCCAGTCCCGCACCTTTGTGTGGAAAGGGTCTTGGGGCATTCTATCAAGGCTGTCTTTGCTGAGTGAAGTGTGGAGGCATGTAGGTGGTATGGCCATGTTTGGTGTAGTGGTTAAGTGTGTGGACTCTAATCTGGGAGAACTGGGTTTGATTCCCCACTCCTCCACTTGCACCTGCTGATGTGACCTTGGTTCAGTCACAAGCTCTGGCACAGCTGTCCTTGAAAAAGAGCAGTTTGTGTTAGAGTTCTCTCAGCCCCACCCACCTCACAGGGTGTCTGTTGTGGGGAGGGGAAGGGAAAGGAGTTTGTAAGCCGCTCTGAGACACCTTTGGGTAGTGAAGGGCGGGGTATAAATCCAATCTCTTCTCTTCTTCTTCTTCTTCCTTCCTTCTTGTGTGCCTGGAAAAAGGGAACATGGTTGCAGGAAAGAATTTGAGTCCACATCTATGGAGCTCCATGGTACACGTCCATTCCAGGGCTCCTTAAATTCACTCCATAGTCCTGATCTCAGCAAAGGGTACTGTGTCCAATCCCTGGCTGTATACTTGTTGGGTATTACAAGTTGAAAACACTCAGTATATCTGGGGTTAAATGTCTGTTTATGTTACTCACAGGAAGTCACATGTTTCTCATGTAACCAATGTTCTTTAGATGTAGAAAGCCCGGGAATTTTCTCCCTGATCTAGGAATTTGATTGGGACTAAAGTGTCAAGGTGTATTACCATTTTATGGCTTCTCTTCCCGTCTTTGTTTGGTGTTCTGAAGAACAAGAAGAGTAGCCATACTCACTCTCTTCTAGTTTTGTCTTTGTAGAGTAAGGATGTAGCCGATTATGCTCTGTTGTTATTTTCATCCCAGTTACCCTTCCCATGCTAGAATTTAGTAAAAACTTTATATTTGAATCACACATGGACTCTCAGTCTGAATTATTTTACTCTGGCTCTGCTGGACTATCTTATCTCTGCTAAATACCATTTTTTCAATATCTCACTATCACCCAACAATACTGCATGTGGGTGCATTATGGGGCCAGGTCACCATGCATCTCTCCCTCTCACCAGAGTGACACATTGCACCCATGATAGGTGGTTAGCAGAAAGATTGCTACGGACTCCAGGGCAATTGCTTTGCTCTCTGTACCTCAACATGAGGTCTTTTGTTTATTTTCTCCCCTCTGCTGAGCAAACGTAGGTCTAGCTGCACTGATGCCACACCAGTGTCAAGGGTCTTGGTATAGGGCTGTCTATGTGTATTTCAGTCTCAGTCCTACAGTACCATAGGTGAACTAGCACTCACTCCTGTGGGGAAAGGTAAATGTTGCCATGTTTCAGTAAAATCTTCTCCTGGCATTGTAAGGCATTTCCTGCACAGACAGAGATACTATGGATGCCAAGTTAGGGGTAGGAGCAAGGACAAGGGCATTTCACTGATTCTCTCTCACTCTCTCTCAACTCTTCCAGTTTCCATGTTTCCATGAAACCTAGCTATTCCATGTCAATCACTCTCATCACATTGACAAGGAGTAGATTCATTACTGTTCTGTAAAGGAAAACTACATTTATTTTTGTTAAAAAAAAACCTTAAAATTAATACTGTGGATGCAGTCTAGAGCACTGTAGTTAGCTGAGCATGTCCAAAGGGACATCTGACTCTCTAGGTCATACAGATCTCTATAGTTCATTCCGCTTTTGAAACTCTCCCCAGTTTCAAAAGTAATTACTTGGGAGAGTTTGTAAAGTGGTTTGCAAATGCAGATGGGGAAACTGCTGTTAGGAAACAGAAATTGTATGTATGTTGCATCTCTCAGAAGCTCTCAGGAAGTCTCAGAAGCACAGACCATCTGAACATAATTCAGCCAGTACCAAATCGCTCAGTCGGTTGATGTCTGCCTCCGTCCAGTCCCTGAACGCGTCCGGAATCATCCCGGGGGGGAACCATGGTTGATGCAAGAATGTCGACAACTGAGATATCCCTTCCGGGAGGAGTGTCTGTTTCTGGTCCCATACCTTTAGTGCAGCCGATAGAAATGGGTTGGATTTAATAGTTTTTGGTCTGAGGTTGGGTCTCATCCAGAATACGTCTTGCAAGCTGATGGGTAGCACGGTAGCCTCCTCTATTTGCATCCAGGGGTTCTGGGTATCCCGGTGAAGCATTGAGACCACATTTGACAGGATTGCGGCACAGTAATAAGCACGAAGATCCGGGAGATCTAACCCGCCTAGGCTTGAAGGTTTGGACAAAATTCTCTGATTTATCCTAGACTTTTTCCCTTCCCACAGAAAGCGCATGAGTGTGGTCTGCCAGGCACTGGTGTCCTTCTTGGGGATAAAAATTGGTAGCGTGCGAAATAAAAACAGAAATTTTGGAAAAAGGAAACTCTTTATTAGGTGTAACCTATCTGCCAGAGATAACAAGAGAGCATTCCATCTTGTCGTGTCATCCTTTATTACATTATGAATCCTCCGGTAGTTGCATTTCACCAAGTCCTTGAAATCAAGGGGGACATACACCCCTAAATGCTTCCAACAATCCGCAACCCACTTGAACCCGAATGAAGCCTTGATTTCCCATTCCGTCTGATTTGAGACCTTGATTGGGTAGATTTCCGATTTTGTAGGGTTTATCTGTAAGCCAGAGACCGAAGCGAAAGTAGACAGCATGCTATTCAGTACTCCAATTGAGCGGACAGGGTCCGAAATGTACAGCGTCAGGTCGTCCGCATACAGGCTAATCCTGTGATCCTGTCCTTTAACGTTGATTCCCTTGAGGGCCAAGTTAGACCTCATGTCCTCCGCCAGCGGCTCTATGGCTAATGCGAAGATCAACGGCGAGAGGGGGCAACCTTGTCTAGTGCCCCTCGAGATGCTGAACTTTTTGGAATTGTTGTTATTGACCCTGACCGAAGTCCTGTTACAGTTGTATAAAGTCTGTATCCCTCTCATGGGCTTGATTTCTAAACTTTGCATATTTCTCTGACCTCCTAAGAGTAATATTTCAGGAAAAATTAATGTGTCTCTTTGTTTTGCTTCTTGTTGGAGTGGGCTATTTGTATTGTTTTGCTTTAACCAGTACTGGACATTGAAGTCAGAAGATGAACTTATAGCTGGTATAATCAGGGGGAAAGGATTTTTTTCCCCTTTTAATATTTTTCTAGAATTTTTAGTCCATTTCATTGAACCCTGCCGGCCTTTTCAATCTCTTCAAAAGAAAAAGAAAAAGAAAACTTCAGCCCCCAACAAGGATTTTTTTTAAAAAAAGGAAGTTAGAAAGCAGGCTAAATTAACCATTTTGCAATGAGAATTGCATTGATTGTTATTGCTTGGTGTGCAGGGCTGTCTTTCCCAAGAGGTCAAATGTGTGCATGTACAAGAAAGAGAGGGGGAAAAGAGTTGAGAGCAGTTATCTGACAAAAAATACCTTTTGTATTCATTGTGTGACCTCACCAGACACACAACTGATACACCTCAGTTCTTTTCAGAGCAATAACAAGCATTCCCTCTACAACTGCAGAAATGCTGGTTATTTAGAACACCAGCAATATGAAGTGGTAATGCTGTGATCTTCACAAATAACATGTTTGAAAATTGAACTTGCTCTGCTTGCAATGCCCACTTTTTATCTCAAGTTGAGTACCATATACAGTCACATTGCTGATTCATTCACAGTTCAAAATGAGCAGTGTTTTGAGTGTATTTGCCTCTGCACAGTGGGTGGTGGTCCTCATCACACCGGCGATCAGGAGGTAGCATCTGTGGCTATATGCTCAAAATTTACAAGATTGCTAAAGAGGCTGCAAAAACTACAGTTCCCATCAGCCCTGGAAGGAAGTCAGACCATGAAAGATTGGGAAAAATAATTTACTGGGAAAATAGGCTTTAGCTGCTGTAGTCTAGACCAAACCCTGAAATCTCTCCAGACCTGTTTAGTTATCCCCAGTGCTAAGTTAGCTCCTTTCCCTGGCACATGGAATGCAATAAACTTGGAGACTGTGACCCTGGCAAAGAAATCTCTACTGCTAAGCGCTTTCTGCTATTAAAGTTCGGCATACTCACAGGTCAGCACCAACTTTCTAATGTCAAATGCTCTCATCTGATTTATTTATTTATTTATTTATTTACATGTGATTTCTATACCGCTCATGACCCCTAATGGGTCTCAGAGTGGTTTACATTTAGACTACATCTGTAGTCGAACCTACCTAAGGCCACAATTTGTGCTGGGGGGGGGGTTACCTAGCGGCCCCCAGACGGCGGATTTCTCTCTTCTTCCTCACTCTCGGCGGCTCCGGGCGTAGTCTCGGCGCTCCGGGTAGTTGGCAATCATCGGCGGGCTTCTTGATGAATCCTTTCGTCGGCGCACGCTGCTTGTTGGACTGCGGCTTCGGCTATTCGTCCATCAGGCTCCAGCCGTGCCGCGTCGCCTTGCAGCTGCGTTGTCCGGCCCCGCCTCCATCTGATGTTGCCTCCACGGTTCGTCAGACCGCCATTGTTCTTCCTCGCCGCCTTTCTCACTGCCGCCTCTCTCTCGCCTCTCCCGTTGCCGCCGCTGCCGTTAGCCCTCCTGGCACGGAACCAGGAGGAGGGTGCCCGCTGCCTTTAAGGCAGGTACCCATTTCTTTACTTAATGTTATTTTTCGAGCCGCTGGGTTGGCGGGAGCTGGGACTGAGGGCCGGGAGCTCACTCCAGCCGCGGTGGGGATTCGAACAGCCATTATGGCTGTTCGCTATTGATGTTACTAGCAGGTGCTTAAGCTGATGACACAATGCAAGGCAGGTTCAAATTGTGTCCAGTTACTCATTTTGCATAATTAATCGTGAGTGCAGAATTTTTATTTCCAACATACAGGATTCCGTCCCCCCACATGCAAAAATGAAGAGAGCTCTTTAGCCAAGCATGCTATGTCAAACTCAAACCTCAGTCAATTTATTTCTCAGCTTCTACACAGGGTGAAGCAGTTTGTATGTTCTGAAAGCATGCAGGCACACAATTTATCCAATAAAAAGAAGCTGTTAAACAATTCTCCCTCGTTCTTTTTTTGAGTACCACCACTGCTACAACGGTATCGTTCAACAGGACTTTAATTAAAAACAATCTTAACCCATATACTGCTACAAGTCAATCAATATCATTGTAAGATGGTAGATGCTTGTTTTTTAAAACAAATAAAATGAAAGGGGGGGGAGCCCTCTTGCCATATTCATTTGGAAAAGGAAATAACATTACTGTCATGTAGAGCCAATAAAATGACATCTAATCCTTTGGGGAAATCCAAACAGCCATGAAGTGAAAGTGAGTGCAGATTAACACATCGTAAATCCATTTACAACCAGGCTTTGTTTACATAGTGATTTGCTGGTGCCTCCTACTCTTCGATCAATCTTTAATTGAAACTGGCCTTTTTTTGCCCAGGTCCCATCCAAAAAGGTTATATTTAATTCCCTCCAATATATATTAACTGATTACATCCTCAAGACATGATTAAATCAAGTGTGGGTCTAAACTGAGATGGCTCAGGTAAATTGGACGGGGGGGGGGCTGTTGTCAGGCATATTCCCATTTCAGTGGGATGGAGGCCTTCCACCAGAGGGATTCTGCCCTTGAAAAATTAATACCAAATAGCACCACCCTATACGATGCTGCGCAATCCGTTGCCCTTCAGCTGAAAAGGACTGAACCTGAGCCTCAGCACCAGCGCATCAATGTTTCGGACAAATGCATGTAAAGGTCTTGTGGCTAGACAGGTAAGGGGAAGGAATGGCAAGACAGAGAGATAAATCTGCTGGTACTTTATTATGTTAATTCCCAAGGGTAATCAACATGGCCATGGATGGATATGCTGTGTGGATCTGCGTCTACAATTTGTTTTAGTAAGAGGTACAGAGGAGAGCAACCAAGATGATGTGGGGGTTGGATCAACTTCCCTACAAGAAAAAGCTGTTTAGAAAAGAGACGACTAAGGGGAGACATGATAGAGGTTTGTAAAATTATACGTGGAGTTGACAGGGTTGATAAAGAGAACTTTCTCTCCTTCTCCCCGAATACTAGAACTCAAGGGCATCCAATGAAACTGATGGGCAGTAGGTTCAGGAGGGACAAAAGGAAATAGTTCTTTACACAGAGAATGATTAAAATGTGGAATCTGCTGCCAGAGGATGGAGTGATGTCCACAAGAATAAACAACTTTAAGAGGGGATTAGATAGATTCATGGAAGATAAGTCTATCAATGGCTACTAGCATGGTGACTGGGGGGAACTGCCACATTCAGAGGCACCAGTCCTCTGAATCCCAGAGCCAGGAGGCAACATCAGGGGAAGGTCCTCAGCCTTTCTGCCCTGTTGTTGGCCCTCCAGAGGAACTGGTTGGCCATTGTGTGAGACGGGATGCTGGACTAGATGGACGAGGATGCTGGACTAGATCATGGACTAGATAATCCAGCAGGGTTTTTCTTATGTTCTTCTGTTAAGCCTTTTAAGGCTTTCCTCTGTAACTGACACAGTACTCCATGACTCTTCCTCCTGCTGAGTGCTGTCTACTGGCATTGTTGAAGCTAAAGCAGCCTCTCAGGACTACATATGGGTTCCGACCAAGGGTCCACTTAGATTAGCATCTTGTTTCCAACAGTGGCCTTGTAGTTACTTTCAGAAATCCATATGTGGTGCACCAAGGCACTTGTCCTCCCAAACTACATGTCCCAGCACTGATTGAAAGATCTATCCTCCATGAATTTGTCCACTCCAGCAATCTCCAGTATTGAATGTGTAGGCCTGGCGTGTGATGCCGATAAGAGTTTATGTTGGGTGTTACAAGTTTAAAACACTTCAGTATTTACAGGGTTAATGCTGTTTGTTAAGTCACATGTTTGTTTGTAACCAATCTGTTTAGACAATAGGAAGCCCGGGAATTTTCTCCCTGATCTAGGGATTTGATTGGGACTAAAGTGTCAAGGTGTATTACCATTTTATGGCTTCTCTTCCTGTTCTTTGTTCTGACTAGAGAAGGAGACGCCATTTGGCTCTTCCCGTTTTACCTTTTAGCTGCAAGGATGTAGACATACTAGCTCTTTGTTATTTTATATCCTGTGTACCTTTTCTCATGTTAGGTTTATAGTAAACTTTTATATTTTAATACACACCATGGACTCAGTCTCTTAATACTCTGCTGACTTACTTAAAAAGAATCCCAACAGTTTGGCTATCTGGCTGGTGTACTGACCTCTGCAGACATCTAGATCCGGGTGAATCGGTGCGTTCAATACAGTCTACTATGATCTATTGACCCATTGCCTCCCCAACGTAGGAGTTCAGGGCACTGCCTTGAAATAGTTTTCCTCCTTACTCCATGGTTGGGGACAGAGGGTGGCACTTGGAGAGAGGGTCTCCCCACAATACCCACTGAAATGTGGAGTGCCACAGGGGTTGATCCTCTTGCCAATGTTATTTAACATCTATATGCGCCCCCTCGCCCAGTTAGTCCGGAGTTATGGGCTGGGTTGTCATCAGTATGCTGATGACACCCAGCTCTGTTAATGGACAGCCATCTGTCTCCCATTCCTACGAACTTTCCTTCCCAAGACCTAGTGACAGTGACCCATGCAATGGTCACTTCCAGACTTGATCACTGCAACTCACACTACACAGGCTGACCCTTGAAGCTGATCCGGAAATTACAGCTGGTGCAGAATGCAGCGGTGTGCCTGCTGACATCAATGCCTGTGCAGGGTCATGTGAGGCACGTGCTCTGCCAACTGCATTAGTTGCCAGTTGAGTACCGGATGAGTATTGCTTCAAGGTGCTGGTTTTGACCATTAAAGCCTTATACGGCCTGGGACCAACATATCTAAGGGACTGCCTCTTCCCATATACGTCTCAGAGAGCGTTACACTCTAAAGATCTAAAGTCCCTGGCCTGAAGGATGTTTGTCTTGCCTCAACCAGGGCCAGGACTTTCTCTGGCCTGGCCCCAGCCTGGTGAAACATGCTCCCTATTGAGACCAGGGTCCTGTGGGATCTCCTTCAATTCCGCAGCGCCTGCAAGATGGAGTTCTTCCGCCAGGCCTTTGGTTGAGGCAACTTGCACCTATATATGGCCCCCCCCTGAGGTTGCTGTCACCCGTCTATTTACTGATCACCGACAACCGGCCTTTAACTCACTGCACCATCGGGCCAGAACTTTATAGCCAACTGATGCTGTTTCAAGCTGTACCCATTGTTTTAATTGTTAGAATGTTTTATCGTGTTTTAAACTGAAATTGTATTTATTGCAATGATGTCAGCTGCCCTGAGCCTGCTTGTGGGATGGGTGGGATATAAATGCAAATAATAAATAAATAATAAAATAAACAAAAGCAGTCTGAAGACCAAACTATACAATATGTGTGACACGAGGCAGCTCACAGATTCCCTAAACAATCTTGCATTTGCACGTTACATTGGGGAGCTAACATTCCCAAGTGCTCTGGGACCCAATTCAACTTGGGAGCATAGTGCAGGAGGGAGGAAAGGCTTCAGCCTTCTCTCCTGTGCCATTTTCTGAAGGTGAAATGGCTGCAGGGGAGCACATTTGCCCCACTGAGGGACTCTATGTGTATTGACTGAAGAATGTGATACCTTATAGTGGGCAAACAGGCTGCCTGCACAGCCATTTCAGCTCAGGAAAATGGCACAGGAGGAAAGGCTGAAGTTCCTCTTCTCCTTGCACCATGCTCTTGAGCCGAATTGTGCCCTGGAGCACTTGGAACGTTAGTTTCCTGATGTTACTCATGACTGCAAGTCCACATCCCAACTTCTGTCACATGTGCTGTCTAATTTGGCAGTGAGTCAGTGCCTATCACTATATAGAAGCAAATTCTAATATGTTAACTTATAAGCAGTATGAAATAGTACTTCCTTTTGTCTGTTAGTAACCTACTGCCCACCAATATCCTAGTGTGATCCCAAGTCATACTTTGATATTCATTTTCCCTATAACATTCGTAATGCTGTAAGGCCCTACCATGTCCCTGTTTAACTTTAAAAAAAATTCTGAACTTAATTTAACCAGTATCTGAAACGGTATCCATCCAAGTTAAGTTCCAAATGTTTCTCTTGAATTCCTATAAATTCAGATCACATAAACCCAAAGCTTTAATGTTAGACTAAATAATTCTTGGTGTAATACATATGCATGTACATTTATCCCACAGCACAATCGATAAATCACTTGCTAGAAATAAATACATATCAATGACAAAATGTGCAAAGACATGGTCAGTACCGGCAGCCACCATGAATGTTTGAAGGGGCCATGCAATCAAGAGGCTTTCACTCCACTGGCCAGCGTACCTCAGCCCATAATCCAGGAGACAGGGAGGTAGATTCAGGGTTGACAAAGCAGAGTACCTACTACCATATCCTTGCTTGGATGCATGAGCACAGAGAGTGTTCTTATCACAGACCCTACCAACTTGTATTCTGCAAACGAAGTACATCTGTGCAAGTTTCCATAGACATGAGTGAAACAGAAAGCACGGCATGTAAGGGCACATCAGGGAAGCATGAACTCACCCTACAAAAGCTCCACAGAGTCGAGATGGATGGAAGCTGAATGAATGGAAGATATGTAGGGCTGCAACTATGCCCCTTCGTATTCCTAACACATTCAAATAAAATCGTGCAGGAAATGTTCCTAACAGGTTGAGACTTAGGTAAACTGAACCTGGGCACTGTTGTCTGTAAGGTAATGTTGCATGTATATTATTAGACAACATTTTCATGGATTTGAATAGCAGAGGAAATGAGCAAATGCAATCTTGTGTACTCTTAAAAAGGCTATTTACCAGGTTCTCTTACCCCTTTTACTGATCACTTGTAATTATACAAACTGCACTCACATGGAGGCCAACAGCCAGCAAAAACATATTGCCATTTTAACGCCTTTAGATGATCAAAGCGTTAGCTTAATATAATCAGCTCAAATCCATTTACCAGTGAGCCTACCACTGTGCCAAGGGACTGTTTTCTTTTCCAGCCCTATCTATTCAGGAACAGGTGCTATAATAGTAAATTAATTAGTCGGTGGAGGAGCACCTTGTTCTCCATCTCTGCAGGCCTCGCGTGGGTCAGGGCCTTGAGGAAAATGCCATCTGGGCAGAGTTTCCCCCAGAGAAACAATCAAAGCTTGCAGATTTCAAACTACAGAGGGAGGGTTCATATGACAATTAACCTTATTAGTCTTTAAAAAAAAACAGTTTACAGTGTGTCAACATGTTGGCTCCAATAAATTATCTGCTATGCAAAAAAAATCATCAGTGCAACTTATTCAAAGGAATGATGTTGTTTTCTTTCCTTCCTTCATGCAAAATCTACAAAATCTTTTAGAGAGAGAGAGAGAAACACCCACTAATGTTTATGCACCGACAATAACACTCACAGGTAATCAGGCTTTAATTGTAATTTATGTGGAGAAAATGATACAACACACAGCGGTTTCAGAACACCCATTCTAAAAACAAACTGCAAGGTGCAATATTTTGCTTCAAGAAGCAGGACTCCTCCCTAGTCTGTCCCCATCCCATTTTGTAGGCTCCTCATCAAAAAGCCTACAGCCTTATAGTATGTACCAGACTTTAACAGACCCGAGAGTTGGGAAATTAATTTGATTCTGATCATGTTCTCTGCCATTGTTGATGGTTATATACCCAACTCACAGGGGAATCCAAGCAGAAACCAATCAAGGAATTTCACAAACAATTGAATCATCTTCATCAAAGCTCCAGTGCAGCAAACAGTTACTTGTGCATAAATTCCACTGAAATGAATAATACATTTCTATGCGTAACAAAGTACAGAATTAGCCCAGAAATTTAGTGAGTTGCTGTTGTACTGCTTGCTTCTCGTGTTCTACTTTTGGTTAAGTTTTTAATTTTTTACAGGAGTATGCAGAGGTCATTTCGCGGGGGAACACAGTTCCCCCGGGTGAGGTGTAGGGGGCGGGGCACATGACAAAGCCCCGCCCCCTGCTTCCGGCCGCCCCGCTTCCAGCCCTCATTCAGCCAGGAGGAGGCAGGAGAAGAGGGAGGGTAAGTTGCTTCCTCCCCGCCTCTCCCCACCCCTGCCCGCCTTGGGCCAGGGAGGGCCTTGGCGGGGCTTCCTCGCACTCCCGCTGGCCTTGCAGGTCCACCGCCGGGCCCCTGATGTCAGGGGGTGTGGCATATGCTAATGAGTTATGCTAATGAGTTCCCCTAGCTCTTTTTCTACGAAATGACCCCTGGGAGTATGACAAGCTAGGATTTTGTGGAACTGTTGCAGTAGACTGGCAGCCCTGTCCTGAGAACCACTGTGGAGGAGGCAGCCTGAGCGGTCGGGTTGACATGCCCACATAGGGTGGTGAAAACCAGTAAGGACTGTGAGGCACTCCAAAGGGTTCTGTCAAGGATGGGCAAGTGAGCGTCAACATGGCAAATGGGGTTCAATGTGGCCAAGTGCAAGGTGATGCACATTGGAGCCAAAAATCCTCAATATAAATACACATGGATGGGGTCCGAACTGGTAGGGACTGATCAAGAGAGAGATCTTGGAGTTGTAGTAGATAACTCACTGAAAATGTCGAGACAGTGTGTGACTGCAATAAAGAAGGCCAATGCTATGCTGGGGATTATTAGGAAGGGTATTGAAAACATATCAGCCAATATCATAAGGCCCCTATATAAATCAATGGCGCGACCTCATTTGGAATACTGTGTGCAGTTCTGGTCACCACACCTTAAAAAGGATATTATAGCTTTGGAAAAAGTGCAGAAAAGGGCAACTCGAATGATAAAAAGGGTTGGAACACTTTCCCTATGAGGAAAGGTTAAAGCGCTTAGGGCTCTTTAGCTTGGAGAAAAAATGACTGAGGGGTGACATGATCGAGGTTTATAAGATTATGCATGGGATAGAGCTGGTAGAGAAAGAGGTACTTTTCTCCCTTTCTCACAATATAAGAACTTGTGGGCACTCCATGAAATTGCTGAGCGGTCAGGTTAGAACGGATAAAAGGAAGTCCTTCTTCACCCAAAGAGTGATTAACACATGGAATTCACTGCCAGAGAAGGTGGCGGTGGCTACAAGCATGGACAGCTTCAAAAGGGAATTAGATAAGCATATGGAGCAGAGGTCCATCAGTGGCTACTAGCCACAAGGTATAGATAGGGACTCTGGGGCAAGTGATGCTCTGTCTTCTTGGTGCTGGGGGGGGGGGTCAACAGTGGGAGGGCTTCTAATGTCCTGCCCCCACTGGTGGACCTCCTGATGGCACCTGGTAGTTCTGGCCACTGTGTGACACAGAATGATGGGCTTTTGGCCTGATCCAACAATGGCTTCTCTTATGTTCTTATAATAGCAATGGTGCTGGTGGGGTCCCTATGAACGCTCCATGGGGGGGGGAGAACATGTGCTCCTCCACAAGGTACAGACCACACAATGAGCATGCCAGAATCCATAGCAACCCTGGCAGAACTCACCAGTCAGGCAGTACTGCCCAGTTGTGTTTCTCTGAGTGGTACACCCCAGCTCAGCCAGTCATACCACATGCAGGTGACAGCTCTTAGGCTGGCATAACTCTGCATAGGATTGCATTGCTAGGAGCTCACAGGAGCCATGTACTGACATATTGCCTTGTGTGGGAGGAAACCATGTTCTATCCACGTGGATCCAACATATCCAACAGGCCATGCAAAATTTGAGTGCAGTGGCCCCTTAAAGACCAACAAGATTTCCAGAGTGTTAGAGAGTCAAAGCTCCCATGCAGTTCAAGTAAAGGATGCATTGGATGCCTATCAGTTTCAGGAACTAATCACATAACTACTGGACATACAAGGGACCACTTTCCTCCCCCAACCCATAGAACTTTTCTGGATGTGTTAAAGGAGACCTCTGACTTCTTTGCCAAAATCAAAAGCTGCCAGGTTTGCACGCCACCACCAGTCTACAAACGTGTGGCAGGCAGCAGCTTTTTCCCATGGAAATGAGTTGGACAACATTTTCCATATTTATATATGATATCATACTCCCACACAGTTTCTATGGTCTTACAATACTGTATTCAGAGTGGGATGGAGCCCTAGCAAGGTGGCAACCACCCTGCTTCCACGGAGTACAAATGGAACCTATCTCTGTATGGTCAATTCACAAATATTTATTTTTCATTTAGACAGCATCATTTAGTTAATTAACCCCTTATACCTGATAGATTAAAAACATGCCTCTGATTAATCATATCTGCAGATTTTTAAAAAACCACCTGTCATCTATTTTTAATAGAAGTACTCGCAAAACCTGTGGGAAGTAGACTGCCTTAGAAAAGGCATTATTCCTTCTCTCTCACACAGAAGGGAATGCCTCTTCTAAAACGATATCTGTTTTGAAATTCTCATGCATAATCTAAAAACCATGAAACAGGCCTTTTTCAGAGAAGTTATTTGATACAGATAAAACCCCATTAAAATCAATTAGCTTAGAATGGATGCACTTCATAGGATTACACTGTTGATTAACTAGATTTGAATCCAGTAGCAGCTTAGAGATCAACAAGATTTTCAGGGTATAAGCTTTCCAGAGTCAAAGCTCCCTTCCTCAGTTGATTAATCAACTTTCTTTAATCAGGTAACAGCCCTATATGATGCTTACCTGGTTGCACCACAACAAGGCATTCATTCTCTTCTCCCCCCCCCTTTTAAAATATGTAATGAGGAGAGATCAACTCACAACGGGAAAGGATATCCAGTAACGTGCAAGCAATCTGATCTTGACATGTCAGAATATTCAAGAGAGTGTTAACACCTCCAGCAACTTACACTGTTTTAGTTAGCCTCTGAATTCTTAGTTTTGATATTTTCTCCTCACAGTAACTGTTCATATTTCAAGTATTACTTGCACCTTAATAAAAATATATTTTAAATATTAACTCTGGTCACTTGTCTTCACAGACTGTATTTGAATCTAGTGTCTAGACTGGCAGACCAACTACCACAATACGTAACTTTGGTGGAATTCCTGCT
>NW_015164725.1:185389-187505 GCF_001447785.1 Gekko japonicus | reverse complement strand
CTGCTGTGAGTCTACCTCGCAGGGAGGACTTCCTAGACACTCCCAGGAAAGTCAGTTTATCCTTTGGCTTCTGGCGGGAGGGATAGATCAAAGGATTGGTAGCAGCCTACCAGATTGAGGTGCGCTCAGGTGCACGCCAATATTTTGTAATTTGTGTTTGCTGCTGCCCCCTTGTTGAAAGGCATTTAGCCCAGGTTGTGTTGTCTAAAGGCGGGTTGGCTGTATAAAGGAATGCTGTACTAGAATCCAGTATTAAGATTTCAAACAAACAAACCTGATGATTCAGTAATTTTTCTTTCTCTTTTCCACTCTGCAGAGTGAGGCTGGTCCTGCAGCTCCTTAAAGTGACTTCTCAGTGATGACCCACCGATGGAGGGAGAACAAGCGAGGTTGCCCACACTGGGGGCAGATAGCATACTGCTTCCTTCCTGCTTCCCCTCCGATCATTTATATCCCATACGCTTTCCTATCCCCCCCATCCCCCCAATCCCTTTGGGGAGCTGCAGGACAAGCCCTGCTCTCCAGAGTAGCAAAGACTTGCTGGGGAAAGTGGGTGCCAGCAGCTCCCCCCCCCCAGAATTCTGCAAAAATAAAGGGAAGGGAGGGTAAAATCCAGGCCCCCACATGCAAGACTGACACATTTGGAAGCAGAGAATCCCCTAGTCCTTGGCAATAGGAGCGGGGCTTCCCAGCTGCTTGTAAGTTTATGGAACAGAGTCTGGTCAGTTTCAAGAGTGGGTTTCTCCCTTTTGCCTGTGTTCCTTTCATTCACCAAACTAAGGCTAAAAGGCATACCCAAAACCTGAACCACGAGGATTTAAATGGAAGGCGCTTGCTGAACGGTACTGCGCAGCTGCAATAGGACAACTGCATAATTAAAAAAAACAAAAAACTTTGGTCACCAACTCTACATGTCATAAGTGACATGTTCACCTTAATTAGGCAAAAAATGTGGGTCTTGCTTGTAGATGTGAAACACATGCACAGAATACACAATAAATAAACCAGAGTGTGTGTGTGTGAGGGGGGGATAGTGCAGAGGGAAGCCATGTGAATCCAAAGCCAACCTTTTAGGTTTGACTGCTTGGATTCTCCAAAGAAAACTGTCAGTACAGAATGGGCCAAAGTCACATCATATTGTACACCTCAGAGGAGATGCAAAGAAAATCAGCCCAAATCTACTATGCACTGGGGGTATTTTCAGGTCCATGCCCATCAGTTACAATGGCCATGGGATTACCTCCTCTTTCCTTGTTCCCATGCTCACTTATAGAATATCAGGATATATTCCCTGCAGATGAAGGTTTAGGAAACTTACATTATTATGAATGTTTGGTGCCAAAAATGTAATGCCAGGCTTGGCACCTTGTTGAAACAATGAAAGGGGAAAAGCCCAATTAAAGCAGATGATTTTAAAAACTCCAAACAAACACACATTTCTATGGTTTTAATATTTGTCCTGTTTCCATTCAACAGAAAAGTAAAGCAGCACCCTGCAGACCACATTGGCCCAACATACAAAGAAAGGAAAAAGCAGCTTCCAAACCTTGGGAAATGTTTTCCCCTCTATTGTCTGCTTCTCAGTGCTATGAAGAATCCTTAGACTGTTCCACTGGTGACTCTGATGTCCTTATTAGGTTAATAATCTTTTTGGACGCTTTGTCTTCACAGACACTGTTTCCACTGACTTATATTTGAGTATAAAATATTTGCAAACTGTAACTGTTTGACATTGAAGCCCAATAAGCTATCTCTATGCAGCAGCCTGTTTGATTATGCATTAAGGTAGTCCCTATTGGTTAAATGTGAGCTGAGTAAAGGATTCTCTTCCTAAGCAAGAGTCTCAGTAAGATATAACGTATCTACAAAGTATAATAACATTCAGAAGGCCAAATTATGCCTAATGATGCGGGTCTTGAGTGTGAAACTTCTACTGAATTTAAAAAGAGTTGAAAGCACAAAATGCAAAGGACATTTATCTTATATGTACATGCATTTCTAATATCTTTAGAGTGCAGGTATTCAGCAGAGATTTTCATTAAATCCAAATGAGTGGTGGTGAAAACTTATCAAGGGTAAGGTTATAATCAAGTGGTCCCTAGAGACACAGATTTTG